>NW_027453728.1:0-75000 GCF_964194025.1 Convolutriloba macropyga | reverse complement strand
AATTTTCAATAAAGCTTTATTGATCGGCAATTTACGCTATGAAAAGGAATCAGCGGTCTCACAGGTAGTATGAAAATATTTTTTTTTTCATGGCGCTCAAAAAAAAGGAAACCTCTAACAGAACTGCAAAATTAACAACGGTAAGAAAAGAAACGCTTTTTAATGTCAACTTTGCTTTTAATTTGAAAGACTTAATATAAAACAATGCCTAGTTGAAATAAAAAAAAAGACTTAGATTGTGCAAAGCAAAAATTTATAAGATATCCTTGTCAAACAAATATTTATGTACAAGCTGATTTTTCATTACTCCTTTAACAAATTTGTTTTTTTACGACCTCAATAGTTTGCCTTGAGAAAACTCATAAGAGAACGGAGAAGTATTTACTTCTTGCATCTATTGGAAATTTCGTTCTGATACGTTAAATGCTTACTATTCATGATACCATAGCTTTATGGATTAAAGAAGTTTTAAGTTCGCGTTAATGAATTCTTAGGTTTTAAATTTTTATGAGTTACTTGAATAACATACTGAAATACTTCAAATTGACACATAACTCTAAAAGCTACTGAAGAAATTCTGTGAAAATCAAATGTTCTAAGACAAACACAAGTTGTTGCACATGTATACGGAAAACAGTAGTGCATACTTACGTCTATGCTTCAAATTGATTCTTTGAGCAAAACATGTTTGTTATCTACTAACGTTAGCAGAGAACTTCTTATCGTTCCTTGCAATAAACCACGTCAATACTATGCAAAATCAAAAGTACTATACAAATAACTTAATACTAAACGTACGACATAGAACCAGTTACTATATAAACTAGAAGCAATTGTAACCGTGAAAATCAAACAATAAGGCCAATAGTTGAGTTTAAATGTATTTGATTTGTCCATTGCTTTTTCCATTGCTTTATATAAGTTAACGTTACTTTGTTTAAATTCAGCACAGTAGGGGGTCGAAATGTACTCCCAAATAAAGAATTGCAAGCCTATGTACTCACTCTCTATTTATCACAAGTTTTGCTGCAACACAGTAGAGTACATGTATATATACGCTTTCTTGATCAGAGACAAGAGAATACTTAAGCAAACTAATAAAAGTGCTTTTAGCCGAAAATATTATGCAACAATTTTGCAGAGAAGACTGAACTTCTCACAATATAGGTTTTTTTATTCATAAAAAGCAAGTGGTCAGGTTCAATTTTTTGTTTCAACCCGTGACTTGTAAGAGACCCGAAGTGAATAGAGCCGATTCAAGAGAACCGACATTTTATTTAAATTATAAGGTGATAATTTACGGTAAATTTTGTGACAAATTAATTTGGCTCTTAAATGAGACTACTACATTCGAGTATTGGAAAAAATAATATTTAGTATCTTCTAGTATAAGACACTGAAAGCAAATTTAAAAAAATATTATCTTGAAATCATCGCGGACCATGGCCATGCCTCAGCGGCTGTTGGAAATTGATATGAAACTATCATAACCGAACATGAGACCAATTAACCCACTCAGGTACTTTTTTTAATAATCAACTAACAATTTAGGGTACTGAACGGCAATTTTTTGGTTTCGGCTCTACTTAAATCAAAACAAGTTGCGGTGTATTCTAACGTCAGCTCTTTATAACGTCAACTCTTGCGCGTATCCATTTCAACATTTCAGAACGATAATCTACGGTTTGGGGATCCTACTCTACAACAAATTTCTGACTTTCTAGTTCTTTAAACAGGTCGAAGCCTGTTTCCTGTTTGTCTGACGTGGATAATGTTCAACCAACATACTTTAGTTTAAAGGAGTGGTTTTTCAACTACTAAAATTTGGATAATAAGCATACACAACGGATTTTAATAAAGCACAGCATTTCGAAATAACAGGTTATAAATGGAAAGTACTGGATACCAACGTCTAGTTCATAAGCTTTATTCGACAAAAATTTTTCAGTTTTAGTTGTTATTGTCGCCTGAACACCTCACATTTTCATCGAATCTCATTCTTTTTGGAAAATTTCCACTGTGAATTACACATCCTCCAACAACACGAGATTGGCTCCTCTTTCATAGAGCATTGTTAGCCGATGGCTCAGTGCTAAGTTTCTGGAAGTTTTCTTCAATTTTCGAGTTTTCTTCAAGAAGACTAGGGAATCGTTCTAAGATGGAAGATATCACAGTCTTTCTGTTATCATCGGTTGTGGATGATGTTGTACGATCAATTTTATCGTGAATGGTGGTTAGTTTTGTTTCAATTCTGCATGGTTCGAGCTTTTTCCACATATTTTCCAAACCTTCTAAAGCAGCGAAATATTCTTCATGGCTCCTGAAGAGTGGCATGCTTTCGAAATCATAACTGCGCAAGATCCTCTTTATGTCCATAGGAAGTGACCATATGTCAGAAGTCAAAGGATTAGGTATATTCTGAGAAGTTACTCCCGTTTCTGAGGGGGTTGAGTTGTTGATAAAGTCTTCCTCTTCGGTTATATTAGGTAATGTAGTAACAAAGTCAATAAATTTTTTGGGTATGAGACAATGATCGAAGGTAGTCCAGCTTGAAATTGAGCTGCCCTTCCTTTGTTGTATAAAGGCAATATTGTTTTCATAACGAGTTTGATAGACAATTGTGCGCAGAAATGAGCCTTCAAATTGCGTTAGGATATGATACATTATAGGTTATAAACCGGCAGTTGAGTTTGGGTTTTGGCATACACTAACTGAAGGAAATACAAGTCAAGAATGAAAACGCTAAAATATTAATTTGAGAAGCAATTCATTCAGTTAAAAGTAAATATAACCCGTTCGCTGGGATGTTAGCACTTGTTCTATTAGCCTAATTAGCCAAATAGTTTCCAATGAAGACCTATAACATTTCGAGGAGAACTCAGTTGTTAAATCAGTTAGACTAATTCTTATTCCTTTTCAGTTGTAAAAAGAATTGAAGTTTCTCCTAAGTACCTCAGACATTAACATTTCAAGGTTTTGATCTGATTGCTACGTATAAAGCTGAAAAATTGCACTGTGCGTATGAGAAGTTCAGTCTTCTCTGCAAAATTGTTGCATAAGATTTTCGGCTAAAAGCACTTTTATTAGTTTGCTTAAGTATTCTCTTCTCTCTGATCAAGAAGGCGTATATATACATGTACTCTACTGTGTTGCAGCAAAACTTGTGATAAATAGAGAGTGAGTACATAGGCTTGCGATTCTTTATTTGGGAGTACATTTCGACCCCCTACTGTGCTGAATTTAAACAAAATAACGTTAACTTATATAAAGCAATGGAAAAAGCAATGGACAAATCAAATACCTTTAAACTCAACTATTGGCCTTATTGTTTGATTTTCACGGTTACAATTGCTTCTAGTTTATATAGTAACTGGTTCTATGTCGTACGTTTAGTATTAAGTTATTTGTATAATACTTTTGATTTTGCATAGTATTGACGTGGTTTATTGCAAGGAACAAAAAGAAGTTCCCTGCTAACGTTAGTAGATAACAAACATGTTTTGCTCTAAGGCTCAATTTGAACCATAGACGTAAGTATGCACTACTGTTTTCCGTATACATGTGCAACAACTTGTGTTTGTCTTAGAACATTTGATTTTCACAGAATTTCTTCAGTAGCTTTTAGAGTTATGTGTCAATTTGAAGTATTTCAGTATGTTATTCAAGTAACTCATAAAAATTTAAAACCTAAGAATTCATTAACGCGAACTTAAAACTTCTTTAATCCATAAAGCTATGGTATCATGAATAGTAAGCATTTAACGTATCAGAACGAAATTTCCAATAGAAGCAAGAAGTAAATACTTCTCCGTTCTCTTATGAGTTTTCTCAAGGCAAACTATTGAGGTCGTAAAAAAACAAATTTGTTAAAGGAGTAATGAAAAATCAGCTTGTACATAAATATTTGTTTGACAAGGATATCTTATAAATTTTTGCTTTGCACAATCTAAGTCTTTTTTTTTATTTCAACTAGGCATTGTTTTATATTAAGTCTTTCAAATTAAAAGCAAAGTTGACATTAAAAAGCGTTTCTTTTCTTACCGTTGTTAATTTTGCAGTTCTGTTAGAGGTTTCCTTTTTTTTGAGCGCCATGAAAAAAATATATTTTCATACTACCTGTGAGACCGCTGATTCCTTTTCATAGCGTAAATTGCCGATCAATAAAGCTTTATTGAAAATTAAGGTTTTGCTATATGATTACTCGTGAAAAACAACTTTTTCATGTACATAATGATTCAACCATTTATTGTTATAGAGGCTACAAATTTTCATGAGGATAAAAATCATGTTAAATTACAATGGTCTCTATTGACAATAGTGGCAATAAGCAAAACACGCAGTAGTAAAATTCCACCTGGAGATTTTTTCCAGGAGACATTTTTACTTATTTCTCACATTTTTTAAGCTCAGAGGAAATTAAAATACTGCATTAAAAAATCTGGAAATCTTATTAGCTCAATTGCCTCTATGATCAGGATTCGCCTTTTGACAGTTGTTTTTTGTCTTTGACTCAGTTGAAAGAACTCAAATTGACTCTTCATAGGATCCACAACAAACAAACTTTTGAAAACATAGAAACCCTTTCGGAAAGATAACATCAAAACGAAGTACACAAAGCCAAGAATACTAAAATTATAATACAATATTACCACATAGAAAAGTGAAACACTAATTTCCGAAAATTTTGAATACCTTAAACTTTGAACTTGATGCACTATGGGTTACAGAATTTCAACACTGGAAATTTTCCAAATCGGCCAAATGAATGTAGAAGTATACTTGTCAGTTTGACTCTGGTATCGAAGCTCCTAATCTGATTTCTACTGTCTGTGTTGTCGGTTTTTATGGTAGCAAAAATCAAAATTAGTTGTGTTAACTGTTACTTAATGTGGTCATGACTTAAAGGTATCTCCACATTAGTTATTTTACAAAATTTAATGTTCATTAGCCGAATATTCTTCAGAGAAATTTAATCATTTAAAGAGTCGCACTGACCTATCTTTTCAAAAATTACTGGTAAAATATGTCAACACACCAAGAAAATGAACATTTTTACCGACAATTTAAGTAAAATGAGCAATAAATCTTATTCTGAAGCTGTGATTGGCCAATTTAAAACACTATTCTGTAACCGGACAAGTATACCTTAGTTTTTTCATCAACTAATGTAACGGAGGCTTTATGTGGTTGGACTGCATTTAACCGCATCTGGCCATGCCTCGCGGGCCATGGTCATGCCTCAACGGTCTGTGGGAGTTGATATGAATCTATCACAACCGAACTACTGATTTATAAACCAATTAGACTTTTGTTACCAATTATGATAAAAACTGTCGTCTAAATTTCTCATTTTTTCCTTGTCGGCTAAACGACCTGTCCGCCAATTTTCCTAGCACCAGGAAAATCATGTGTTTTTTCTGTTTTTTTCTATAGAACAATGCAAAATTATACTCTTCAGCTTAGAATGCTTGCAGAAGTCGTGCAGTAAAGATTGCATAATAGACCACGTGAATATAGTCTATATAATATAGTAAATTATACCAAAAAGCTTAGTAAAACCAGAAGGTCTCCTTCACTTTTTTGACACATATATAGCTGTAGTCTAAATAGATTGTGAGAACGTATTTCAAATGTTTTGCGTTCACAACTATATAACACAACAACTTTTATGACGTAATTATCCCTTGAATACTATTTATAGATCACAAACTCAAACTCAAACTCAAACTTTGACTTTAAATTAGAGGGATAGGGCAAGTTTTCACATTTTATTATATTTGGTAACTCAAAGTTAAGCGGTCACCGATTATTGTGTTTTTAATACTAAAAGTAGTCTTTCTTCAAAGTCAATTATCCTTGAATAGTGTTTTTAGATCAAAAATTCAAACACAAACTCAAGACTTCCATTTTTCTGTAGAGCAATCGACCAAAATCACCATTTTAATAAACTTGCTTATCGAAATCCATGCCACCTCTGAGTTTTGAATACTAAAAAAGAAGCCTTTTTCTTAAAAGTCAATTATCCTTGAATAGTGTTTAGATCACAACCTCGAAATCGAACACAATGGTTCAACTTTTAGGTAAAGTGATCGACCATGTTTCACATTTTTATTCTACTTGCTTATCCAAAGCCATACTGTCTCCGGTTGTGTTTTGAACACTAACAAAGAAGAATTTTGTTTCAAATTCCGCGAGAAGTACTTCTCTGGATCCATTTGGTGCCCATTGACTGTAAACAGACGCTGAAAACAAACAAAATTTGTTCAGCTAAACACCTAAATTTAATGTTTTTGTTTGAGCTCTCAAATGCGACAAGACTGTGCAAGAATGCAACAAGACTGCGCAACGAGTTTGTGCAAGAATGTTTCATGAGGTTGATTCGTTTTTAATTTTCTTCAGATAAACAATGACCAAATGAAATTTAACAAATTAGGAAGAAATTAATATAACAAAAATTGCAAGATCATGTAGCGCTAAACTTTTGATGCATAGCAAGTTCACAATTACAGTCTCAGCTTTGAACACATCCTGAGCCGAAGCTAAGGTTAATATGAAACTCAACAAACGCATTGTCCTTCTGGCAAGCTATCACAGCAGTTTTCTGTCTATAAAAGTTTTTGAAACGTAGGGATTTGGAAAATTTGTGTAATTCCTGACAACTGAAACAACAGGTGGCTCTGAATAAACATACGAAAACAACTATATAGTGTAAAACCTTTTTTTTTGATAATGTAGGTACGTTGTAAAGTGCTTGTTTCCATTAAGGTACACACTATAGAATTTTTGAAGCAAGCAATTTTTGAATAAAATATAAAAAAGTTGCACTTCAAAAAAAGAACATATCAAAAAAACTCCTAAAAATTAGACTGGTTCGCTAAACAATAAAACCCTACATTGATTTAATTAATTAAGTACCACTTGATATACCATACCATGGATTTCCTCATTGTTAATTAAGAAATTAACATTGAGTTGAAAATTACTGAGTTAACGTATACAACATAGCTTCAGCGTTTTTTATATCTTCGAAAAAACTTCAAACACTTAATGAATTGTTGAAAATATTAGCGGCTAAATTCTATCGGTCTGTGTCAGTCAGGACACATTACCTTGAGATAGAGAAAAGCTTCTGTTGTTTATGCTCAGCGAGTCTCCTCTAGAGATAAGAATTGTTTTCATTTTTTCGAGAAACAGAAACAGCTTTTTGTAGATAGTTGGTAAACAAATGGTAACATTTGAAGGTATTAAAAGGAAGTAGTAGTAGGTACTAGTGTAACTTAGAACCAATAAGTAGTTGTAGTAGATAATAATGGTATCTAGTAGTAGTTGTAGGTAGTACTAGTAGGTAGCAGTAGTAGTAGTAGGTACTAATTGTAGATAGTAGTTGTAGATAGTAGTAGTAGGCAGTAGCAGTAGTAGGTAGCAGTAGTGTTGTGTTCAATTCCGAAATGTTCGCCAGGCTTCATAACCCAATATGTTATACAGACTCTGTCGCTTTAAATTTCAAATTCCTTTGGATGTTACTCTTTCCGATGCTCTATCAAATATCGTTACGGTGATGTTATTTGAAAACGTCGACAGAACAATAAGTAATCCAAAATGTTAACACGGTTACTGAATGCACCAAAATTTGATTCAAGAAAGAACAATAATGAACTCATTCGATTTTTATTGGCTTGAGGTGCTCTGATATTTTACTTCCAGTGTTTAATAGTTGAGTATATGTATATTCAGTATGCTGGTACCATTTACTGAAGAAGCGATTCGCTTTTGTTTAAGATTTCAGTCAAAGCACGCATTATCCGTTATTTTTATTCCCAATACGCAAACAAGACTTATTCGCTACTGAAGCTGTTTCTAGCAACCCCCCGCAGATACAAAGCTTGTGTTCTTTCTTGCTTAATTGATCAAGTGGCTAATTAACTTTTGAAAATTTAGCTATTTTTACAGTTCCAGTGGAAACTACTCTTCTTGTACAACATTACACTATTTGTTTGATTCAAGCTCTTGACGAATTCCTATCATTCTACTTTATTTAACTAACACGTTCAGCTGCTCCTGCATATCATAGTTTTTCCACCAAATTTTTCGGTTTTTGACAGAATTTAATCTTTTTACTTAGCTCAATTTATTGTTTATCTCTCAACAATTTATCTCAAATAATTTTTTCCTGTAAACAATCTTGCTCAATCCTAGAAGTGTAGCTGAATGCGTATAGAGAAATTCGTTTTCAAAAAAAGCATGCCCAGAACATCAAAAAGTTGTTTTTGTCTTCTGTGTTGCAACATTTTATCATTTTCTTGCCAAGGAGTAAATGACAAAGAGCATGAATTTGTTTTTTTAAGAAAAATCTTAATAGTTTTTTATTATGGTAGCTAGATAGGAGAAGAAATTTCAGTTTTCAACAAAGCATGCTCAGAACATCAAAAAGTTGTTTTTGTCTTCTGTGTTGCAACATTTTATCATTTTCTTGCCTAGGATTAAAAGACAAAGAGCATGAATTTTTTTTTCGTAAAAAATCTTGATAGTTTTTAATATGGTAGCTAGATAGGTGTAGAAAATTCAGTTTTCAACAAAGCATGCTCAGAACATCAAAAACCTGTTGTCGTCTTAGTTTGTGACATTTTGCTTGCCAATGCTTAATGGGACAGAGTTTAACTACGCTGAAGGTCAAAATCCGTGTGCAGGATATAATATTATTGGATCGTGGAGACAAATAACAACTTTCTTCAAGGCAATTAAATTGCCCTCCAGGAACTTATCTCCCCCCTCTCTCTATCTCTCTCCCTCTCTCTATCTCTCTCTCATCGGATTGCAAACATATAAATACATAAATACATAAACACATTCAGACATATATACATACATTTCACTGTATAGATATAGAAAAACATACACACATAAAACCAAGAACGTCTTGACATATACACACATTTACAATTTCTACCCACAGACATACACTTCAGCTTATACTCATAGAAACGTTACTAAACTTAAGCACAGTTATATTTACTTATAAACAGATATACACTTTCATATATACTTTCATTATACACATGAATACGCATAATTATATAAATGAAAATCTCATTCTTTCGTTTCTTTCAATTGTTCATTCCTAAATAAACATTACAATTTTGAACACATGTAAGCAAATATAAGTACTTGTTTTGATAGAAACATACATAGTTACACATGTATATAAAAAAATTAAAGCGAAGCTTTCCACATCACACTGAACATTTGCAAAAGTATTGTCAACAAAAAATGCTTCTGACTGCTCTTTGACTTCTTTCAGACTACTTCAAAAACTGAGTTTTTCATGTCCTATTTGGTTGAACAAAATGAAGTCCACAAAAATCATTTTTGAAAGCTCCTTCATTGCGAAAAATCCATTTCATGCCATTTTAGGGCTTCAAAAAATTTTTGAAATTTTTTTTCAGAAAAATAACGAAATTTTTGTATGTTTCGACCCCCCATACTTCATAGGTGAATAAAGTGAAGTCAACAAAAAATCACTTTTGAGTGCTCTTTTACAGCGCAAAATCCATTTCAGACCATTTTAGGACTTTGAAAAATTTTGAAAATTTTTTTCAAAAATTTCGAAATTTTGATATGTTTCGACCCCTATACTACTTAGGTGAAAAAAGTGAATTCAACAAAAAATCACTTTTGAGTGCTCTTTCATAGTGCAAAATCCATTTCGGATCATTTTAGGACTCCAAAAAATTTTTAAAATTTTTTTCAGAAAATTCGAAATTTTTATATGTTTCGACCCCTATACTACTTAGGTGAAAAAAGTGAAGTCAACAAAAAATCACTTTTGAGTGCTCTTTCATAGCGCAAAATCCATTTCAGACCATTTTAGGACTTTGAAAAACTTTGAAAAATTTTCGAAAAAATTTTTGAAATTTTTTGAAAAATTTTAGGCTTCTGGTGTCTTATATTAGGTTTTTTATGTTTTCACCAAAAAGATTTAGTGAGAGTTCAAAACTTAGGTAACACCTAATTCTATATACAGCGAACATTTCAACAGCAGATATCTGCCATGTTACTGGAGGGCGGGGGGTCCGGACACCCCCCCTACAAGAACTCTCACCACCGAAAAACTGATTTTTTCTTAGTGAAAGCAAGTTTTTTGGTTAAGTTTCGCCAGTCAACTTAACCCAAGAACTTCTCTCAGGCTGGCGAAACTTAACCAAAAAACTTGCTTTCACTAAGAGAAAATCAGTTTTTCGGTGGTGAGAGTTCTTGTAGGGGGGGGGGTCCGGACCCCCCCCCCCTCCAGTAACATGGCAGATATGAATACTACTTTCAATGAACTAGAGAGGAGCTAATCAATGCACCAACAACAATAAACTGCTGACAATTGAAGCTCTCAATATACCAGCGGGACATCAGAGAAAGTTGCATATTGAGAAAGTCATGCAACTGTAATCTTCTATGTTTTTATATCGAGGATAAAATTTCTGGCTTTATGATTTTTTGAGATGGCTCAAGGAACCAATTGAAAAGGGAGTTCTATTAACATTTTTGAGCTCCAATGCATCTTTCATTGAGGGAACGTTCTAGTTTTCAAAAGTAAAGGAACCTTGGAGGTTTTTAATGAACCTATTACAGAGAAAACCATCTGGTGACAGAAATTATTATTCTGAAGGCTGGACATGAAGAATAGCTAACGAGAAATTAAAAAGTTGTTAATTTGTCAATGAAAAGCGCTGAAGATTAGAACCAAAGAATTAGAATGAGATTAAATCTGAAAAACTCATGCTTTTTCTTCGAGTAAACAGTATTTAGAGTTCAAAAGGAAACTGTCATATTGATTCAATATTTTTTTAATCTTCCACTTTTAACCTTCTTTTAACCTTGCCTGCACTCTTTGGAGTCGCATTTTGAAAACGGTCGGGAGTCTGTCTTATCAACCTCGCGAATTATATAACACAAAATTGTTAACTAATCGTTAATTGAACATATTGCTGATTTCTGTGGATCATTAGAATTCTTCGATTGTAAAAGTATAGTCCAGCCATGAAGCACAAAAGCTAGAAACAATTGAAGCCTTGCACTACAACCAGCCAAAATAGCCCTCAACCCACAGGACGAGTAAAAGAAAACATGGAGTCGACACAAAACAATTAGTGCTGGTGACATGAACTAACTCATTACTTGAATGTAGAAAATTTGCTAGTTTAAAGTACCAAAATCTGATCGGCAAAATTGGTATCTATTTTTTTGGCTTTATTTCTTTATTCGCTACGCATAGGAGAACAAAAGTAACTGGTGCATTGTATGCAAATGTAGAAATGGTAACAATAATTAAAAACTAACAAACTTGGTTAACAGAATGGATGCTCAGCCGTAATAAACGAACTTCGATTGCCTAATTGTTTTAATAACTTTTTTGAATAATATTTCACCGTATACAATCTGTATATTTATCGATATATCAGCTAGGGGAAGTTTTGATTGTCAAACATTGATAAATCTCATCTCTCTAGCTTGCAGGGTGTGGAACTCTATCCCTATATTGCATGTTAGTTGCCATTGGAGCTGTCTGTTTTCTTGCGGCAATGAAAACAGCTCCCTACAACTTCGTCGAAACAAATCACCTCCAATCAGTAATCTCTCCTCTCACACAACCGCAACTAGTACAGTCGAGGCAAGTTCAAAAAGCATCGTTTCCGTATAAGGTTACAAAAATTTTTTCGGAAAAATCACCAAAAAGAAATTGTTTTGTGGCACAAATTGGTCTATACTAGCTTGACTGAAACAAAAGCAACAACTTCACGAAGTGTGAAGTCAACAGATTTTTTGACATTGTCAAGACACAAGTACACCTCCTTAAGTCATTTTTATATAATCACCGTGACGAGATCAGCTGAAAGGCTTACGATTGATGTAAAGAGACACGTGTCGTCAAAACATAAATAAAAGTCTCCAGTCATTGTCCACGACATTTGTAAAGTACACACCAATTGCAGGCTCAAACTGTAACATTGCCAGACTATCCTGCAAAAAGGTTCAAATTTTCAAATGAATTATGTAAGCAGGTCTTAGACAACAGAGGTAATTTCTGGAAGGCAAAGACTGTCAGACACATATCTGTTGCGATTACCTAAAACTGATTGCCCAGTTGAAGTCTTTGGTCAAAACGATGGTATAGTGTTTTGTCAAAACTGCATTATGCCAGAGCGTGATTTATTTGTTTTAAAGAAATTGGAAAACGACAAAATTTAAGTTGGCCAAGTTCTTGATGAAGCACTGAATTCAGTAAAATTGGTAATGAATGATTTTTACTGCTTCAAGAATTGGAGAACATCAACTGCAAGCCAAAAAATGGTAAACTCAATAGCATGACATCTGGACAGTTGCAACAATAAAAGTAAAACTATTGAAAGAAAACGTCATAGGAGTCCGTGAAGAACAAAATGAAATCAAGAATATGAGCAGTTTAGGAATTTAGCTACATCATACAGAAATCATTGGAATCTAGAAAAAAGAAATGCTGATAAAGCATTCGAGAATGACAACGCAACCAAGAAGAAAAACACCACAACGAACGAAAGTTTTTTCTGACCAAAAACCAAGACCCTTGATGGTAACATTTAAGAGAAAGGAAGATATTGAACTTGTGACTAGAAATCTGAAGTTTCTTGTGAAAACAAAAGAAAATTTGAAAGGACATAACCGTATCACTAGATACGACTCATTGCAAAAGAGAAGAGGTCGTATTACTGGTAGCCAAATTAAAAAAAAACTTGAATACGAAGAAAAAGGGATAGCACCAACATATAGTGAGAGGGATACAGTTAATAAGAGTAAAAAATGAGAGAAAGCAGCAAAAACAGAACACTCGGCATCTGGTGGCACAACATTGATACGGTGAATAAATACAAAAAGCTGTTTTTAAAACAGACAAGGATGCTCTTTAATGTGCGTTCGCACATGATGTTCCGACCCGAGCTCATCTACACTTTTGACTTATTTGTCAACCAAATGAAAATATAATAAAAACAGATGTTTGACTTTAAAAATTGTTTAAAAACCTAACTCCTTATTGAATTACATAATGCCATGCCTCATTACAGCGCTGACGAGATCTGTCATTGAAACAACTACGAGAAAAAAACAAACAACAATAGAAGCAAAAACAAAAATTTCACGGCTAAAACTAAATATCTAAATTTGAACGCACCTAGTAACGACGCCAATTGGATGAATACTTAACTTCACAAATTTATTTTGTCCATACTATACAGCATATGGCAATTTTTCTCAATGTGACTAGGTAACAAAGTCGACAAAAGGAAATAATGAGGCGAAAGTCAAAAACCAATCAACATTTTCTAAAACAAATAATTTCTTAATAAATAAAGTCTTAAAAATCGTTTGCTTTTAACGAAATAATTCTTAATAATTTTACTGAAAATTTTTATTGAAACCAATAGGACCTGTCGTTGGTTAGACTAAGCCATAGGAACGAACTACAGAAGCAGAAAAACTCCAAAAATTAAGCAATTTGCGAAAACACAATTTATTGAAGCCATTAAAATTGTGAGCATTTATCCGAAAACTATGTATTCTTCTATCTATTTTCATTGATACTAATTGAACTAAAAACTACCGAAAAATTAAATAAGCGCATTTGGGCGACATTTGAAAATAATTGGAATCTGGTATTACGCGACTTTTCTAAAAGAAGAGAAAAAGAAACAGAAGCGCACCATTAAAACTTTAGATTGGTCAGCATTTTATGCCTAACGCCTACCTAAAGATTTAAAAAGTAGGTAAAATACGCTAAATAAAAAAAATGAGCGAGAAAAGCTCCAAACCATTAAAAAATACTTTTCGGTAAAGACTTTTCTATTATCGATTAATTTTTTTAATAGCATGAGATTCTTTTTTTGAATCAATTTGACCTCAAAAAATCAACAAATATGAAGAAAAACATTGAAACCACAAAATTTTTGGGAAAACCAGTAGTGTCAACCCCATTAAACTCAATCGCTTTCAACGAGGGCAATAAAAAGCGCTCGATGGGAGCATAAGATTTAAGCGTCGATAGAACGACAAGGATGTTTATCATTGACAAGCAATCGATACGATTTGACATAACAATGAGTCATTGACATTGAAAAAAACAACAAATACAAGTGAAAACCAAAAATTCAGTAGAAAAGTGCCGGAAGAAAATGTCGAAGCCATTTAAACCGTAAGCTTTTCTTTGAAAACTTTATCTATGATCTCTTGAAGATCTTTTCTAAGCCAATGGGAACTAACACTAATAGTATAATGTGATCAGTTTTCGGAAGAACCAAAAACAATTTTTTCCATATATCAAAACAATTTTTGAAAACTCCTGCATCGAACTTATCAAACCAAGCAGAAGCACACCACTAAAACTTCATCTAACTGCATATTGTCCGCAAAGAAAACACCCGTTACAACAAAATATCACCAGACATTTAATTTTTTCAATTACGAGAACTTGAATGAGACCTCCTAATGATGAAAATAAGCTACAAGTTGACCAAAAAAAACAAGAAAAACTGAAAAATTAAAAAAATAATTGAAAATGTATAATATCATAAACTTTAAGACTATACGCAATAAAATGAATGCCTCGGATAACCTCAATAGTTGAAAACTTGATTACAAGCTTTTGAGATTGGTCAGCATTTTATGCCTACCTATAGATTTTAAAAGTAGGCAAAAATCGCTAAATAAAAAAAATTAGCGAGAAAAATGTCGAAACCATTAAAAAATAAATTTTTGGTTAAGACTTTTCTATTATCGATTAATTTCTTAACAGCATGAGATTTGTTACATCAATGCGACTTCAAATAATCAACAATTATAAAGAAATACATTGAACCCACAAAATTTCTGAGAAAACCGGTAGTATCAACGCCATTAAACTCAATTGTTTTCAACGGAAGGCAATAAAAGCGCTCCATGGGAGCATGAGAGTTAAGCGTCGATAGGTCGAAAAGGATGTTTATCATCGACAAGTCATCGATACGATAAGACATTACAATATTTCATTGACTATGAAAACAGCATTAAATACAGGCAAACACAAAAAATTCAGTAGAAAGTGCGAGAAGAAAGTGTCGAAGCTATTTAATCCATAAAATTTTCTTTGAAAACTTTATCTATGATCCAATGAACGTCTTTTTAAAGCCAATGGGAAATAACACTAATAGGATAAAGTGATCAGTTTTCAGAACATCCAAAAACAAATCAAAAATATTCCATATATTCAAAAAATTTTTGAAAACTCATGCACCGAATTTATCAAACCAAAGATTTGACGATAAAGCCGCAAATTTTGTTGAAGTAAAAAAGAATGAGTTCCAGTAATTACTCAGAGGTTCGTAGATTTCATGATGATAAATTTACGATTGGTTAATGTTCAAAATTTATTTTTTCGAAAAATAATTTTAGAAGTCTACACAGCCAATAAATTTAATAGCTTTCAACAGAAATGAAAAAAGCACAATTCTGACTCGATAGAACAACAGGGCTGTTTGTCAAGCATGGGCAATCAATAATATATTACAATAAATCTTATGACTATGAATACAACCACAAATGAGGGAAAAAAACAAGAAATCAGCAGAAAAATGCGAGATAAAGTGCCGAAGCTATTTAAACCATAAATTTTTCTCTGAAAACTCTATCAATGATCTATTGAACGTCCTCCATCCAAACCAATGGGAGCTATCCATCTTAAGATAATGTGATCAATTTTGAACAGTATTCAAAAAAACAAAAATTTTGAACAGTATTCAAAAAAACAAAAAACAAAAAAACAAAAAACAAAAACAAAAATCAATTTTGAACAGTATTCAAAAAAACAAAAAAACACAAATTTTGAAATCTTGTGGCATAGAAGTCATAAAACTAAAAGTTAGAAGATAAATCCGCCAAAGAGATAAATTTTTATTGCAGTAGAAAAGAAGGGGATCCTTTCAGTACTGATGCTGACTTACAGTTTACAAAAATAAGTTTCTGATCGGTTAATGTCAGAAAAAAAATTCGAAAATTTTCGAAGCACTAAATTCGAAGCACTAAATAGCTTCACTAATAGTCCCTACAAAACCCATTGCAGTTTTAGTGAACAATTTAATGCCATAGGGCTCCAAAAATTTAGTAAAACCTCCAAACGGAAATCAAAATTTCATTAAAAATTACAAAACCTCAGAGTCGAAGCCATAAAAGACATGTGCAATTCCTTGAAAACGAGTTTTTTGTTCATTAGGCGTTGTTTGACTGTAAATAAATTTGATCATTAACCAAACACCGAGATTAAAAGTGACCAGTCTGTAGGTCACCTAAAAATTATGAAGTATTCTAAAAAAACAGCTCTCAAGTAGAATTCTATTTTTTTTCTTGGAAAACTTCCATCTGAGACCAGAATTAGTCTTTTTTTTATCACCTTCCGTGTATTACGAATACGAAATTGATTCATTTTGTGGCGTGAAATGTAATTTTGAATGAAAAATTTTCATAAAAAATATCATAATTTGGAGAAAAACTACACTATAAGTGAACGAAATCATGCCAAATACCACGTGTTCACACAAAACTTCAATTTTCGATGACTCCTCGAAAAATACGAAATTCAAAAAAAATCTTTTTACTTTCAAATTCTACGCTGGATGAGCTTTTTAATGATACCACTCACATTTCTCTACGATGAATATATCGATCGGCCAAAACTGTGTGAACAAAAAAACCCATTTGAGTATATAGTTCCTTCCCTTACAAGTGGGGTCGGAATAAAAATCGATGCAACAGAGCCAACACCTGATATCGCGGCGCTGTGCGAAGTAAAACAAAAACTTTCTGTAATGGAATGGAAATACTATGGCATAAATTACCAAGATACACGATAGACTGCAAACAACATGAGATCTGACGGCAAAAAGAGAAGACTTTCACTCCGCATGAAAGATGTTCTCAACTACTATGACCAGAAACAAATTGTAAGACATTGATTTGCAAGAAGTGAATCTGAATCTGAACCTGGAATAGACACTCTCAATATGCACAAACCCAGGTTGAGGTCCTCGTTCAAAATGACCTATGAAAATACCCATCCAGACTATTTTTGCCTATGAAAATACCCAGGCAGACCAAAAATGCCTATGATCCAGACTTTGCCTCGTTCAAAATTTTGGTGCGTTCATGTGCTTGTTCAAGAACTCTTATGAAAAGACCCGTACAGACCAAAATGCGATATGATACAGACTTTGGCTCGTTCGATTTATGAAAAGACTCAGAAAGAGCGAAAAAGTTTATGATCCAGACTTTGGATCGTTCAATCTATGAAAAGACTGGAGCTAAGAAATACCGACAAAATTGGCGTACGAAACGTCGGTATTTGTCGGTTTTTGTCGGTTTCATCGGTTTTGCATGTATGAAGCGTCGGTTTTTTCGCTATTGTAGAAATAATCCGTATTGGTTGTGAGAAGTGTCGGATTAACGGGAATTGCAATTTTCAAGTCAGGAAGCTTCAGTTTATGTAATAGAGTCATCGTACTATCACCGTAAAGTAGTCTTTGTAGTAGTAGTAGTAGTAGTAGTATTAGTAGTAGTAGTAGTAGTAGTAGTAGTAGTAGTAGTAGTAGTAGTAGTAGTAGTAGTAGTAGTAGTAGTAGTAGTAGTAGTAGTCGTATTAGTAGTAGTAGTAGTAGTAGTAGTAGTAGTAATAGTAGTAGTAGTAGTAGTAGTACTACTACTACTACTACTAAAAAAAGTAAATAAAAAAAAGTAAATAGATCTTGGTGATCACAAGCACTTCCTCACTGACTCCTGGCTGTCGACTGCAAAAGCGAGACAAGGAGGAGTTGGTATTCCAGTGACGAAAAGACTTGCCGGTAGCTTAATTGAGCAAGTTGCTGTTAGTGAGCGAATGGCTTATGTGAAGTTTGCAGCTCAGAGACGAGCTAACCTTCTTGTGATTGTGTGTTATGCGCCCACAAATGAAGCTGACGACTTAGCGAAAGACAATTTTTGGAATCAGTTGAGCAGCTTCGTATCCAGTTTCAAACAAAGGGAGAGAGTCTGCCTCGTCGGAGACTTCAATGCGGAACCTGGTCAACAATCAGATGTCAACATGCCTTGCCGAGGCCCCTTTGGAATGGGCGAGGAGAATGATAACTCAGAAAAATTGTTGTCCCTTTGTGTCTCTCATGACCTGTTGATTGGTGGAACCTGGTTTCGACACCGGTTAGTGCACCGGTATACATTTAACCCACCTGACCAACAGATGCGAAAGAAGATGTTAGATCATATCTTATTCGGTTCGAGGCACAGGAGTTGTTTGCACAACGTTAGGACAAGGAGGGGAAAGATCACTCTCACCGATTACGAAATGGTCATTGCCGAAGTGCGATTCAAAGTAGTGGCACCTAGGCCACGCAGTCAACCGAAAGTCTGCTCTACAAAGTTGCGCGATGAAGTCAAGCGTGAACCTTTCTGCGCAGAAGTGAAACGCTATCTTGATGAGAGCGATATTGTTGAAGGCGTAGAACAATCTTGGGCAAACTTTCGAACGGCTCTTAATGCAGCGGCAACAAAACTACTCATCCCCGAAAATCGTATGCACAAACCCTGGATTACAGTTGAAACGCTGGCTTTGATTAGGAAACGGGCCGAGTTTCAGTTGAGGAAGCATAGTAGCGCGGAGGCGCTGCTAGTGTTCTCTAACTGCTGCAAAGAAGTACGAAAAGCGTTAAGATCTGACAAAAGACAGTGGCTGAAAGACAAAGGTGAAACAATACAAGATCACTCAGACAAAGGTGACCTGAAAGAAGTGTTTGGGGAGTCAAAACAGTAATGCCGGAAGTGGAGTCCTCATATAAGTAAACTAGTTTCAACCACAGGCGAGCCTCTGAAAACAAAAGAAGAAAGGTTGGAACGTTGGACCGAGCACTTTAAGCATCTGTTAAATCCAACCACGACAAGCGGCAATTCTGTATTGAGCATAGTGGAAGCATCCGAGAGTCTTGAAATAGACTTAGGTCCAATTCGGTTTGATGAGGTTCTAAATGCCGTGCGTAAACTGAAAAACGGTAAAGCAAGTGGACCAGACGATATTTCTGCCGAAATGCTAAAGTCGCATATTGGAATCGCTGAATGGCTTTGGGACATTGTCAACAAGTGCTGGACTGAAGAAAATCTTCTACAAGACTGGAAGTTAGCAGAAGTTGTCCCGCTATACAAAAGCAAAGGAAAAAGATCTGAGTGTGGGAACTATCGCGGAATCTCACTGCTCTCGGTACCTGGAAAAGTTTTTGCGTCATTCATCCTGAATAGATGCAAAGATGCACTTGATCAAGTGCTCAGAGAAGAACAATGCGGATTCCGAAAAAACAGGGGCTGCACTGACCAATTGTTTGCGCTGAGGCAAATACTAGAGAAATGCATGGCCTTCCAATTGGACGTCAGTTTTTGTTTCATTGACTTCCGCGCTCCTTCCAAGATAATGAAACATTACGGGCTCCCACAAAAAAAGTTATGAATGTCATCCGCAACAGTTACGAAGGCTTCAAGTGCTGCGTCAAGACAGAGGGCGAGAAGTGCCAGATGTTCGACGTAAAAACTGGTGTTCGCCAGGGTGATGTATGGTCTTCTATTCTCTTTGGTCTTGTGATAAACTATGTGTTGGCTAATTCAGGTCAAAGAGGAATCGACATTGGACGCTGTGTTGCTGATCTTGACTTCGCCGATGATGTTGCCCTATTGGGCGTCTCTGATTCCGAAGTTCAAGCAAATCTACATAGAATTGAATCTTTAGCCGAGGCTGTTGGCCTAATGATCAATGTTGGGAAGACAAAGAATATGGGTGTTAAATGCGAAAACCCGGAGCCAGCGTACCCATTGCTCAAAGGAACGTGGAAGTTCTTACAGGAAACCGCAAAGGCCGTTTTGGGACTCTCATTGAGGCCGAAAACCAATCCCGACTACTGATTGGCAGAGAGGTGCTGGTGGGCAAGAAGAAGAATGCGGGCTGGTTCGAGACACTAGCTGGTGAGAAACTGAGACTGAAGAGTTCAGCGGAGGCTGAGCTTGTGACAGTTAGCAGTGACGAGAGGTCAGTGGTTGCTGATCTAGTGTCTACGGCGAATAAAAGATCATCTGCGGTCTCTGATGACGATAGTTGTGTATGTTCAGGTTGTAAACGTCGCTTCGACACTGCAAGAGGCTGCAAAGTGCATGAAGCCGGATTCTGCAAGTCTAAGAATTCGAAAAGGGTCGAAGACAGCGCGTCAAAGTTTGTTGGGCTAGAGAAAAGCCTCACTTGTCAGAAGTGCACTAGGAAATTCGCAACTGTGAAAGGCCGACGAATTCACGAGTCACGATACTGCGGCAGAGAAAAGGCTGGAAGATCTCGCATTTTCTCCTGCAATGTCCACAATCGAGATGGAGTGGAGTTCGAAAATGTAGAAGCTTTCAAGTATCTCGGTTCTATCGTGAGCTTGCAACATGGTGACCTAAAGCAAATCAGTGTCAAGCTGGCGGAAGGTAGACAGCAATTTGCGAGCTTTCAGAAGCTTTGGAAGAGCAAACAACTTAGTATTCCCCTCAAATGCAAGTTATACAGAGCTCTCGTGTTATCAGTGGTCTTATATAGCTCTGAAACGGGGACCATGAATAAATCAACGCAACGGAAACTTGAGAGCTTTCACACCAGTTGTCTGCGAAGGATACTATGTTTTTCATATCTGGAGAGGGTGACAAATGAAGAAGTACTGGCTAGATCACGTATGTCGACACTTTCTGCAATGATCATGATTAAACGGTTGAAGTGGTTTGGCCATATCCTGAGGATGAATGACGATCGTCTAGCGCTCCGAGCCTTCACCTGGGAGCCGACAGAAAAATATCGATATGCTAAACGAGCTCCAGAGGGTCAACGCAAGACGTGGATGGATCAACTTGAAGAAGATTGCTCAAGGAACAACATGAGCTACATCACCTTACGACAGAAAGCGAAAAGAGAGTCTAAATCCCGCTTCAACAGTTTTGTCGAACAGCATTTCCTGGATTAAATAAACCCAGATAATCTCAAACTTATATGCATTCTATTAACTTGTTTGTACTTATTGTCATTGTTCCTTTATTTCTTTATGGAATTTAAGTGTTCAAACAGTAGTAGTAGTAGTAGTAGTAGTAGTAGTAGTAGTAGTAGTAGTAGTAGTAGTAGTAGTAGTAGTAGTAGTAGTAGTAGTAGTAGTAGTAGTTGTAGTAGTAGTAGTAGTAGTAGTAGTAGTAGTAGTAGTAGTAGTAGTAGTAGTAGCAGTAGTAGTAGTAGTAGTAGTAGTAGTAGTAGTAGTAGTAGTAGTAGTAGTAGTAGTAGTAGTAGTAGTAGTAGTAGGGGGACAATATCCAACCTCACCTCCACGTGGTGTCCCCTGGGGGTAGGTCATGTGCTGCGGCTCTCCGCTCACATGGTCGAGCTAACGAGGCACTGGTCTTCTAGTTTGTGGCGCAACTAGTCGTATCTCAGCCTTCAAACACCAAAGCAATGAGTACATTCAACCATGGCCCCGAGTCCCGGGTAAGGGGTGCTAAGAATCTCCCGAGGAACCAACTCAGAATTGCAACTTTAAACGTCAGAACACTGACCCAAGCCGGATCTTTAGAGGCTTTGAAAATGGATCTGGCGCAATACAAGTTGGATATTCTGGGAGTGCAGGAGACGAGATTGCAGGAGCAAGAAATTGATCTCGGAGACCACAAGCTCTACCTGTCTGACTCGTGGTTGTCTGGTGTAAAGTCGAGACAAGGAGGAGTGGGCGTTGCTGTAAAGAAGTCATTGATAAACAGCATCGTAGAACAAGTGGCTCTAAGTGAACGTATTTGCTACGTCAAGTTCGCGGCTCGGAGGAGAGCCAATCTAGCTGTTGTTGTCTGCTACGCACCTACGAATGAAGCTAGTCTCCAAGAGAAGGATTTGTTTTGGAGTCAACTTTCAGACCTAGTTTCCAGCTTCAAACATAGGGAGCGTATTTGTGTCATCGGTGACCTCAATGCAGAGCCTGGACACCAGTTGAATGACACCATGAGCTGCAGAGGCCCGTTTGGAATGGGTGAAGAAAATGATAACTCGGAAAAGTTGTTATCATTTTGCACTTCACACAAATTGCTCGTAGGTGGTACATGGTTCCAGCATCGACAAGCGCATCGGTACACCTACAACCCTCCCGATCCGAGTTGTCGAAAAAAGATGCTGGATCACATTCTGTTTGCAGAGAGATACAGAGGATGTCTGACGAATGTGAGGACCAGAAGAGGGAAAACCACAATTACCGATCATGAACTGGTCATTGCGGAAGTATCTATGAATCTTTTGTCTAAAAAGCCATGTTTCGCGCCCAGAATCAGTTCTGCAAAGCTGCAAGATGAAACAACGCGTGACTTATTCACGCAGGAGGTCAAGTTACATCTGGATAAGAGCGGCAATTTCGAGAATACAGAGCAGTCTTGGGACAATTTTCGAAAAGCCCTGAACCAAGCAGCAGTGAAATGCCTCCTTCCGGACAAGCGAGTGAACAAACCTTGGATTTCTCCAGATTCTCTGGAACTTATCCGGAAACGAGCTGATCTACAGTTGAAGAAACACAGCAGCGCGGTGGCGTTGTTAGAGTTCACAAACTGCTGTAAGGAAGTCAGAAAAGCTCTACGTGCAGACAAACGGGCTTGGCTTGAACGCAAAGGCCAAGAAGTGCAGAGCTTTGCGGACAGAGGCAACTTGAAGGAGGTTTTTGGGGCATCACAGCAGATTTGCCGAAACTGGGGTCCCCAGTTGACCAAATTAGTTTCAAGCACTGGCGTCAACTTACGGACGAAAGAGGAACGACTTGAACGCTGGACGGAACATTTTAGTCAACTCCTGAATCCCTCAACATCCAGTTGCAGTACGAGATTGGATCCCGAAGAAGCAGCTGAAAGCTTGTCGATTGACCTGAGCCCAATTCGATTTGAAGAAGTGCTTGAAGCTGTCCGCAGGTTGAAGAATGGCAAGGCAAGTGGACCCGATAACATTTTCTGTGAGATGTTGAAAGCACACAAAGGTATTGTCGAGTGGCTCTGGGACATCATAGATAAGTGTTGGTCGACGGAAGTTCTGCCCGATGACTGGAAGGTAGCAGAAATTGTCCCATTATACAAGAGTAAAGGAAAGAGGTCAGAGTGTTCGAACCACCGAGGGATCTCTATATTGTCAGTACCAGGCAAAGTGTTCGCTTTCGTTATTCTCAATCGATGCAAAGATTCAGTGGATCGCGTCTTAAGGGAAGAGCAGTGCGGCTTCAGAAAAAGCAGAGAATGCGCCGATCAACTCTTTGCCCTGCGTCAAATAATAGAGAAATCAATGGCGTTTCAATTGGATATTAGCTTTTGTTTCATAGACTTTCGAGCGGCATTCGATTCTGTCGATCGTGAGCAGATGTACCAGATAATGAAACACTATGGTCTTCCGCAAAATGTGATAAACATCATAAGAAACAGCTATGATGGATTCAAATGTCGAGTCAAAGCCGAAGGTGAGAAAGGACGCTTATTTGATGTCAGAACGGGCGTTAGGCAGGGTGATGTGTGGTCCCCAATCCTATTCGGCCTTGTCATCAACTACATTTTGGCTAACTCGGTGCATGGAGGATTAGACATTGGGAGATTGGTGGCTGACTTAGATTTTGCTGATGATGTTGCTCTCGTGGGGGTCTCAGACAGTGAGGTGCAAGAAAACCTACATCGAATTGAGGCCCTTGCGGAAGCCGCTGGTCTGAAAATTAATGTGGCCAAAACAAAGAATATGGGCGTAAAATGCGACAGCCCAAATGTTGTTGCAGTGCCTAGTATCCATCAGAACGTGGAGATACTCACTGGAACACATAAAGGCAAACTAGGACTCCTGGCAGAGACATCTAGCCAGTCACGACTAACCATCAGCACGGAGGTGCTGCTGGGAACGAAAAAGAAAGCGGGCTGGTTCGAAACACAAGATGGCCGGCAGCTGAGATTGAAAAGCTTAGCGGTGGCTAAGCCAGCGTTGGTAGCTTCACAACAACAATCTGCGGTAGCAGATTCAGAGTCGCTAGAAAATGAGAGTCGGTCAGTGTTGGCTGACCAAGAGTCTTTAAGATGTCAGAATTGTCAGCGGCAATTCAGTACAGTTACCGGACGCAAAGTGCACCAAACAAGAATCTGCAAAGCCGGTTTGTCAAAAAATGTCGTCGACAAGTCAAAGTTCGAGCAAATAGAGGCAAGCCTTACCTGTGACAAGTGTGAAAGAAAGTTCAAAACAGTCAATGGCCGAAAAGTTCACCATTCGAGATACTGTGGCAAACCTAAAGCAGTTGCCACACGCGTGTTTTCCTGCAAAGTACAAGATGTTCTCGGAAACGAGTTTGAAAACATAGAAGCGTTCAAGTATCTCGGATCATATGTCAGCCTCAAGCATGGTGACCTGCAGGAAGTCAATTGCAAACTTGCAGAAGGTAGACAACGGTTTGCTAACTTCCAAAATCTCTGGAAGAGCAAGCAGCTCAGCGTGCACCTCAAGTGCAATTTGTACAAAGCACTCGTTTTATCAGCCGTGCTGTACAGCTCAGAGACTTGGACTCTTTCGAAATTAATGGACACAAAACTTGAGAGTTTCCACTGTGGTTGTCTTCGGAGAATTCTACGTGTGTCATATCTGGAGAAAGCAACGAACGAAGAAATTATGTCAAGATCACGAATGCCCCAACTATCCACGATGATCATGCTCAAACGGATAAAATGGTACGGACACATCCAGAGAATGGAACCAGGAAGATTAGCCCGCAGTGCCTTCGATTGGGACCCACCCGATCAATACGTCCATGCTAGACGCGCTCCTGGGGGGCAACGGAAAACGTGGATGAGTCAAATCGAAGGAGACTGTGTACGAAACAAAGTATCGTTCACCAGATTGCAAGAGAAAGCAGCAACCGGGTCAAAGAATGCCTTCGACAATTTCGTCGTACAGCACTTCACAGAATAACCAAACAAATAACTCTTCTTGTTTTGTTTGTATTTGTTGCCAACCGTGCCTTTATTTCATATTTGGAATTAAAGTGTTGAAACAGTAGTAGTAGTAGTAGTAGTAGTAGTAGTAGTAGTGGTAGTAGTAGTAGTAGAAGTAGTAGTAGTAGTAGTAGTAGTAGTAGTAGTAGTAGTAGTAGTAGTAGTAGTAGTAGTAGTAGTAGTAGTAGTAGTAGTAGTAGTAGTAGTAGTAGTAATAGTAGTAGTAGTTTACAAAAATTTTAAAAAACTTAAACTACGGATTAAAAAAATTGATTTCCATGAAAAACGTTTGTTAATAACGTTTTGAAATAGACGAGTTGCGAGTTAGAAAGTGAATGATAGCTCATTTTAAAGCTGAAACAATGTTCTTTCTGAATTTTTGTAGAATTAACTGCCAACATGCTCATTTATATACAAAAATTTAAAAAACTGTTAAACTACTGATAAAAAAAATTGAATTACATGAAAAACGTTTGTTAATAACTTTTTGAAATAGACAAGTTAGAAAGTGACTGATAGCTCATTTTAAAGTCGTGGTAATGTAATTTTTGAATTTTTGTAGAAGTAACGGCCAATATGCTTATTTTTTTACAAAAATTTCAAAAGACTCTCAAATTACTGAAAAAAAATCGAACTTCATTAAAAACGTTTATTAAAAAATTTTTGAAAAAGACGAGTTAGAAATTGTGTGATAGCTCATTTTCGTGCTGTGGTAATTTACATTCGAATTGTTTTAGAAACAAATGCCAAGGTGCTCTTTTATATACAAAATTTTTAAAAAACTCTTAAACTACTGATAAAAAAATTGAATTCCATGAAAAACGTTTGTTAGTAACGTTTTGAAATAGACCAGATAGAAAGTGAATGATAGCTCATTTTAAAGCTGAAACAATGTACTTTTTGAATTTTTGTAACAAGAACTGCGAATATGCTCATTTATATACAAAAATTTAAAAAACTGTTAAACTACTGATAAAAAAAATTGAATTACATGGAAAACGTTTGTTACTAACTTTTTGAAATAGACAAGTTAGAAAGTGACTGATAGCTCATTTTAAAGTCGTGGTAATGTAATTTTTGAATTTTTGTAGAAGTAACGGCCAATATGCTCATTTTTTTACATAAATTTCAAAAGACTCTCAAATTACTGAAAAAAAATCGAACTTCATTAAAAACGTTTATTAATAAATTTTTGAAAAAGACGAGTTAGAAATTTCATGATAGCTCATCTTCGTGCTGTGGTAATTTACATTTGAATTGTTTTAGAAATAAATGCCAAGGTGCTCATTTATATAGAAAAATTTTAAAAAACTCTTAAACTACTGATAAAAAAATTGAAATCCATGAAAAACGTTTGTTAATAACGTTTTGAAATAGACCAGTTAGAAAGTGAATGATAGCTCATTTTAAAGCTGAAACATGGTACTTTTTGAATTTTTGTAACAAGAACTGCGAATATGCTCATTTTTATACAAAAACATTAAAAAACTGTTAAACTCCTGATTAAAAAAATCGAATTCCATGAAAAACGTTTGCTAATAACTTTTTGAAATAGACAAATTGGAAAATGAATAATAGCTCATTTTAAAGCTGAAACAATGTACTTTCTGAATTTTTGTAGAATTAACTGCGAACATGCTTATTTACATACAAAAATTTAAAAAACTGTTAAACTACTGATAAAAAAATTGAATTACATGAAAAACGTTTGTTACTAACTTTTTTAAATAGACAAGTTAGAAAGTGACTGATAGCTCATTTTAAAGTCGTGGTAATGTAATTTTTGAATTTTTGTAGAAGTAACGGCCAATATGCTCATTTTTTTTACAAAAATTTCAAAAGACTCTCAAATTACTGAAAAAAAATCGAACTTCATTAAAAACGTTTATTAAAAAATTTTTGAAAAAGACGAGTTAGAAATTTCATGATAGCTCATCTTCGTGCTGTGGTAATTTACATTCAAATTGTTTTAGAAACAAATGCCAAGGTGCTCTTTTATATACAAAATTTTTAAAAAACTCTTAAACTACTGATAAAAAAATTGAATTCCATGAAAAACGTTTGTTAGTAACTTTTTGAAATAGACCAGATAGAAAGTGAATGATAGCTCATTTTAAAGCTGAAACAATGTACTTTTTGAATTTTTGTAACAATAACTGCGAATATGCTCATTTTTATACAAAAACATTAAAAAACTGTTAAACTCCTGATAATAAAAATCGAATTCCATGAAAAACGTTTGCTAATAACTTTTTGAAATAGACAAGTTGGAAAATGAATAATAGCTCATTTTAAAGCTGAATCGCAGCACTTTTTGAAATTTTGTAGAA
Source organism: Convolutriloba macropyga (assembly GCF_964194025.1). Lineage (NCBI taxonomy): Eukaryota > Metazoa > Xenacoelomorpha > Acoela > Convolutidae > Convolutriloba > Convolutriloba macropyga. The sequence goes on along the minus strand of NW_027453728.1, from coordinate 47,608 downwards.
ATAACTGCCAATATGCCCGTTCTTATACAAAAATTTCAAAAGACTCTCAAACTACTGAAAAAAAAATCGAACTCATTAAAAATGTTTAATAATATCTTTTTGAAAAAGACAAGTTGGAAAATGAATGATAGCTTATTTTAAAGCTGAAACAATATACTTTTTGAATTTTTGTAGAAATAACTGCCAATATGCCCATTTTCATACAGAATTTCAAAAAGACTATCAAATTACTGAAAAAAAATTGACCTCCATTAAAAATGTTTGCTAATAACTTTTTAAAGAAGACGAGTTAGAAAGTCTATGTAGGCTCATTTTGTTGCCGTGATAATGTTCTTTCAGAATATATATAGATCTTTGTTCGATTGTGTTTATTTGTGTTATTCAAAATTTTCAATAATTATCGATTTAGGGGCCAAAAATTGGGTATTTTTGCGGTACTTTGACTAAATTTCACCTTTTTTCAAGACAAAACATACAAGTTTTTAGTATCATAGTAAACTACAATTCACGTTTCCAACAACCACATAATTATCTTTTAAAAGTATTGCCAAACAAGAGAATGCAAGAGCAATGTAGAGACCGAAATCAGGGTCGATTTTGACAAAATTTTCAAATTTTCAAAGTTGTTTAGTTCAATAAATTTTTTGTTTTGAATCAAATTTACAAGTATGTTATATCATTTTCTTGCTCATTTAATACTTTCTGAATATATTAGGTTCAAAAAGTTTGGATCCAATTTCATGGCCTAATTTTTCGAGTTTTGATTCGTCTCATTTTTTAACTGTTTTTAACTCTAGGTTGAAGCCCCAATTCATGCTGATTCCAAAACATATTCATTTTTTAAATTTGGTTCGGTAGTTTTCGAGATATAAGGCTTTTTCGGACGCATACCCGGACGCATACTCGGACGGGACGCATACCCCCCCCCCCCCCCCCTCCTCCGTCTCCCCTCCGTTAATCTTTTTTTTTTAATATTCATAATCCTTTTCATAGCCGTACTATAGTAGAACTATAGAGCTTCTCGAATATATTATTTTTTATCACTTTCATTATTTACTTCATAGTTATAGTGGCTAACCCAGATGAGAAAGTGAAAGTTTCGTTTGCATCCTCCATCCGGTTACGTGACATGCTTATAGCGTATGCTGTCAGGTCAAGTGACAGCACGGACGCTGTGCTTGCCTGCCTCCGTACCTCCCCGAGGTAAGCATGTATAAACATGAAGGTGGAATAAAACAGAAAGTTTCAAAAGGTCACACAGACAGCGAATAGATTCTCGAATAGCGTTCCGATCGATTCCGATAAAATAGCGACCCACCAGAACAGGACACGTTGCAACCAGAGCACGTCACCCTCCAGAGCACGTCACCGCACCCCCCCCCCCCAGAGCACGTTTCGATCCATTGTCACCCATACAAAAGTTATATCGTTGGAAAGCTTTCGTGAAGGCGAAGTTGATGGGCTATATGGCAGGACCCAATAAGGGCGTACTATTATATCTATACTATTAGTTGGTTGCTGGCGTTTTGTTAGAACTTTGATATTTTTAAATGCAATTTCAGATTAGATGATTGCCTTTTCGTTGTTGAAGGCATAGCAAAAGTTTATGGATGGAACCAACTTAATGGACCACCACAATATCAAGGGGTCTTTCCCGTTATAGCCCCCCCCCCTTAGCTTCGTTTTCAAATAACATATAGCACCCAATCATTGTAAATATACCAGACGCACGTGCCATTTTTTTACATAATGATTTACTATGTAATGGCATAACATACTTGTGTTGGGTGGGGGGGGGCGCAAACGGAAAAGATCCAAAATTCTTAGTAGTCATGCTATGTGATCCTATATAAATACTAAGAGATGGCGACCCGGGTTGGTTATTTTGTCGTGACGCTAATGTATTTGATTCTCGAGTATTGGAGATGTTCAGCAAAATCATCTGCTATTAGTTCCCCAACAATATATCAAAAGATTTAGTTCACCAATGCAGTACAACCATATAAAATGAGTTTGGAAGAGATCAACTCCATATCTCAGTTTCAGTAATCATATAAAAGTTTTGGATATATTCTGCTCCGACCCCCCCCCCCCCAATATGACCATTTTAATTGATGCAAACCTCACACAATGTATTGATCCAATAGCAATGATGCAGTAATACTGAATTTAATTTTTTAATTAATTTTCGTTAATTGGGATAAGCCTTTGGGGGAAACAGTGAGGAGGGGGATTGATGAGGATCCGAAACATAATCGTTCCAAATATTTAATAGTTTTGATTACCGATGAAGATTTAAGGCGTTACAAATTTGAAGAAGATTCACACAACAACTCCAATTGTTGCCGGATGTTTGGCCGAAATTTACGATTATTTCAAATAAGTAATTTTAAAAATAGGACTTTTTTATGGGGTCAAGGAGTTGTTCAAATCAAACCAAACTCGGTGTGGAGTATCACCAGTGCAGTTAGAGTGTAAAACAAAAAAAACTTTTTGGTATACCTTTCCTAGGAAAAAAGTTGGGTTGTCATATGGAAATTTGCGAATTTCGCGATTAGCGAATTTTAAAAATAGGTCTTTTTTATCGGGTCAAGAAGTTGTTGAAATAAAACCAAACTTGGTGTGGAGTATTTCCAGGGTAGGTAAACTCTGAGACAGAAAGAGTTTTTGGCATAGCTTGCCTAGAAAAAAAGTTATTATTTCGTACGGATCTTTTTGAATTTCTCGAAAAAGGAATTTTAAAAGTAGGTCTTTTTTATCGGGTCCAGGAGTTGTTCAAATCAAACTAAACTCGGTATGGAGTATCACCAATGCAGTCAAAGTGTAAAACAAAAAGACTTTTTGGTATACCTTTCCTAGGAAAAAAGTAAGGTTGTCATATGGAAATTTGTGAATTTCGCGATTAGCGAATTTTAAAAATAGGTCTTTTTTATCGGGTCAAGAAGTTGTTGAAATAAAACCAAACTTGGTGTGGAGTATCCCCAGGGTAGGTAGAATCTGAGACAAAAAGAATTTTTGGTATAGCTTGCCCAGAAAAAAGTTAGTATTTCATAGGGATCTTTTTGAATTTCTCGAAAAAGGAATTTTAAAAATAGGTCTTTTTTATCGGGTCAAGGAGTTGTTCAAATCAACCAAACTCGGTATGGAGTATCACCAATGCAGTTAAAGTGTAAAACAAAAAGACTTTTTGGTATACCTTTCCTAGGAAAAAAGTTGGGTTGTCATATGGAAATTTGCGAATTTCGCGATTAGCGAATTTTAAAAATAGGTCTTTTTTATCGGGTCAAGAAGTTGTTCAAATCAACCAAACTCGGTATGGAGTATCACCAGTGCAGTTAGAGTGTCAAACGAAAAGACTTTTTGGTATACCTTTCCTAGGAAAAAAGTTAGGTTGTCATATGGAAATTTGCGAATTTCGCGATTAGCGAATTTTAAAAATAGGTCTTTTTTATCGGGTCAAGAAGTTGTTGAAATCAAACCAAACTTGGTATGGCGTATCCCCGGTTTAGGCAGACTCTGAGACAAAAAAATTTTTGGTAGAGATTGCCTAGGAAAAAGGTTAGTTCTTCGTACGGAAATTTGCGATTATTTCAAAAAAGTAATTTTAAAAATAGGTCTCTTTTATCGGGTCAAGAAGCTGTTCAAATCAAACCAAACTTGATATGGAGTATCCCCGGGGTAGGTAAATTCTGAGACAAAAAGAATTTTTGGTATGGCTTGCCCAGGAAAAAAGTTAGTTTTTCGTACGTTAATTTCCGATTAATTCGAATAATTAATTTTAAATAATTTTTCAAAATAGGTCTTTTTCATCGGGGCAAGAAGTTGTTCAAATCAAACCAAACTTGGGGTGGAGTATCCCCAGGGTAGGTAGACTCTGAGACAGAAAGAATTTTTGGCATAGCTTACCTAGAAAAAAAGTTATTATTTCGTACGGATCTTTCTGAATTTCTCGAAAAAGGAATTTTAAAAATAGGTCTTTTTTATCGGGTCAAGGAGTTGTTCAAATCAAACTAAACTCGGTATGGAGTATCACCAATGCAGTTAAAGTGTAAAACAAAAAGATTTTTTGGTATACCTTTCCCAGGAAAAAAGTTGGGTTGTCATATGGAAATTTGCGAATTTCGCGATTAGCGAATTTTAAAAATAGGTCTTTTTTATCGGGTCAAGAAGTTGTTGAAATAAAACCAAACTTGGTGTGGAGTATCCCCAGGGTAGGTAGAATCTGAGACAAAAAGAATTTTTGGTATAGCTTGCCCAGAAAAAAGTTAGTATTTCATAGGGATCTTTTTGAATTTCTCGAAAAAGGAATTTTAAAAATAGGTCTTTTTTATCGGGTCAAGGAGTTGTTCAAATCAACCAAACTCGGTATGGAGTATCACCAGTGCAGTTAGAGTGTCAAACGAAAAGACTTTTTGGTATACCTTTCCTAGGAAAAAAGTTAGGTTGTCATATGGAAATTTGCGAATTTCGCGATTAGCGAATTTTAAAAATAGGTCTTTTTTATCGGGTCAAGAAGTTGTTGAAATCAAACCAAACTTGGTATGGCGTATCCCCGGTTTAGGCAGACTCTGAGACAAAAAAATTTTTGGTAGAGATTGCCTAGGAAAAAGGTTAGTTTTTCGTACGGAAATTTGCGATTATTTCAAAAAAGTAATTTTAAAAATAGGTCTTTTTTATCGGGTCAAGAAGCTGTTCAAATCAAACCAAACTTGATATGGAGTATCCCCGGGTAGGTAGATTCTGAGACAAAAAGAATTTTTGGTATGGCTTGCCCAGGAAAAAAGTTAGTTTTTCGTACGTTAATTTCCGATTAATTCGAATAATTAATTTTAAATAATTTTTCAAAATAGGTCTTTTTCATCGGGGCAAGAAGTTGTTCAAATCAAACCAAACTTGGTGTGGAGTATCCCCAGGGTAGGTAGACTCTGAGACAGAAAGAATTTTTGGCATAGCTTGCCTAGAAAAAAGTTATTATTTCGTACGGATCTTTTTGAATTTCTCGAAAAAGGAATTTTAAAAATAGGTCTTTTTTATCGGGTCAAGGACTTGTTGAAATCAAACCAAACTTGGTATGGCGTATCCCCGGTTTAGGCAGACTCTGAGACAAAAAAATTTTTGGTAGAGATTGCCCAGAAAAAAGTTAGTATTTCATAGGGATCTTTTTGAATTTCTCGAAAAAGGAATTTTAAAAATAGGTCTTTTTTATCGGGTCAAGGAGTTGTTCAAATCAACCAAACTCGGTACGGAGTATCACCAGTGCAGTTAGAGTGTCAAACGAAAAGACTTTTTGGTATACCTTTCCTAGGAAAAAAGTTAGGTTGTCATATGGAAATTTGCGAATTTCGCGATTAGCGAATTTTAAAAATAGGTCTTTTTTATCGGGTCAAGAAGTTGTTGAAATCAAACCAAACTTGGTATGGCGTATCCCCGGTTTAGGCAGACTCTGAGACAAAAAAATTTTTGGTAGAGATTGCCTAGGAAAAAGGTTAGTTTTTCGTACGGAAATTTGCGATTATTTCAAAAAAGTAATTTTAAAAATAGGTCTTTTTTATCGGGTCAAGAAGCTGTTCAAATCAAACCAAACTTGATATGGAGTATCCCCGGGGTAGGTAGATTCTGAGACAAAAAGAATTTTTGGTATGGCTTGCCCAGGAAAAAAAGTTAGTTTTTCGTACGTTAATTTCCGATTAATTCGAATAATTAATTTTAAATAATTTTTCAAAATAGGTCTTTTTCATCGGGGCAAGAAGTTGTTCAAATCAAACCAAACTTGGTGTGGAGTATCCCCAGGGTAGGTAGACTCTGAGACAGAAAGAATTTTTGGCATAGCTTGCCTAGAAAAAAAGTTATTATTTCGTACGGATCTTTTTGAATTTCTCGAAAAAGGAATTTTAAAAATAGGTCTTTTTTATCGGGTCAAGGAGTTGTTGAAATCAAACCAAACTTGGTATGGCGTATCCCCGGTTTAGGCAGACTCTGAGACAAAAAAATTTTTGGTAGAGATTGCCTAGGAAAAAGGTTAGTTCTTCGTACGGAAATTTGCGATTATTTCAAAAAAGTAATTTTAAAAATAGGTCTTTTTTATCGGGTCAAGAAGCTGTTCAAATCAAACCAAACTTGATATGGAGTATCCCCGGTTTAGGCAGACTCTGAGACAAAAAAATTTTTGGTAGAGATTGCCTAGGAAAAAGGTTAGTTCTTCGTACGGAAATTTGCGATTATTTCAAAAAAGTAATTTTAAAAATAGGTCTTTTTCATCGGGGCAAGAAGTTGTTCAAATCAAACCAAACTTGGTGTGGAGTATCCCCAGGGTAGGTAGACTCTGAGACAGAAAGAATTTTTGGCATAGCTTGCCTAGAAAAAAAGTTATTATTTCGTACGGATCTTTTTGAATTTCTCGAAAAAGGAATTTTAAAAATAGGTCCTTTTTATCGGGTCAAGGAGTTGTTCAAATCAAACTAAACTCGGTATGGAGTATCACCAATGCAGTTAAAGTGTAAAACAAAAAGATTTTTTGGTATACCTTTCCTAGGAAAAAAGTTGGGTTGTCATATGGAAATTTGCGAATTTCGCGATTAGCGAATTTTAAAAATAGGTCTGTTTTATCGGGTCAAGAAGTTGTTGAAATAAAACCAAACTTGGTGTGGAGTATCCCCAGGGTAGGTAGAATCTGAGACAAAAAGAATTTTTGGTATAGCTTGCCCAGAAAAAAGTTAGTATTTCATAGGGATCTTTTTGAATTTCTCGAAAAAGGAATTTTAAAAATAGGTCTTTTTTATCGGGTCAAGGAGTTGTTCAAATCAACCAAACTCGGTATGGAGTATCACCAGTGCAGTTAGAGTGTCAAACGAAAAGACTTTTTGGTATACCTTTCCTAGGAAAAAAGTTAGGTTGTCATATGGAAATTTGCGAATTTCGCGATTAGCGAATTTTAAAAATAGGTCTTTTTTATCGGGTCAAGAAGTTGTTGAAATCAAACCAAACTTGGTATGGCGTATCCCCGGTTTAGGCAGACTCTGAGACAAAAAAATTTTTGGTAGAGATTGCCTAGGAAAAAGGTTAGTTTTTCGTACGGAAATTTGCGATTATTTCAAAAAAGTAATTTTAAAAATAGGTCTTTTTTATCGGGTCAAGAAGCTGTTCAAATCAAACCAAACTTGATATGAAGTATCCCCGGGGTAGGTAGATTCTGAGACAAAAAGAATTTTTGGTATGGCTTGCCCAGGAAAAAAGTTAGTTTTTCGTACGTTAATTTCCGATTAATTCGAATAATTAATTTTAAATAATTTTTCAAAATAGGTCTTTTTCATCGGGGCAAGAAGTTGTTCAAATCAAACCAAACTTGGTGTGGAGTATCCCCAGGGTAGGTAGACTCTGAGACAGAAAGAATTTTTGGCATAGCTTGCCTAGAAAAAAAGTTATTATTTCGTACGGATCTTTTTGAATTTCTCGAAAAAGGAATTTTAAAAATAGGTCTTTTTTATCGGGTCAAGGAGTTGTTCAAATCAAACTAAACTCGGTATGGAGTATCACCAATGCAGTTAAAGTGTAAAACAAAAAGACTTTTTGGTATACCTTTCCTAGGAAAAAAGTTAGGTTGTCATATGGAAATTTGCGAATTTCGCGATTAGCGAATTTTAAAAATAGGTCTTTTTTATCGGGTCAAGAAGTTGTTGAAATAAAACCAAACTTGGTGTGGAGTATCCCCAGGGTAGGTAGAACCTGAGACAAAAAAAATCTTTGGTATAGCTCGCCCAGAAAAAAGTTAGTATTTCATACGGATCTTTTTGAATTTAACGAAAAAGGAATTTAAAAATAGGTCTTTTTTATCGGGTCAAGGAGTTGTTCAAATCAAACCAAACTCGGCATGGAGTATCACCAGTGCAGTTAGAGTGTCAAACGAAAAGACTTTTTGGTATACCTTTCCTAAGAAAAAAGTTAGGTTGTCATATGGAAATTTGCGAATTTCGCGATTAGCGAATTTTAAAAATAGGTCTTTTTTATCGGGTCAAGAAGTTGTTGAAATCAAACCAAACTTGGTATGGCGTATCCCCGGTTTAGGCAGACTCTGAGACAAAAAAATTTTTGGTAGAGATTGCCTAGGAAAAAGGTTAGTTTTTCGTACGGAAATTTGCGATTATTTCAAAAAAGTAATTTTAATAATAGGTCTTTTTTATCGGGTCAAGAGGCTGTTCAAATCAAACCAAACTTGATATGGAGTATCCCCGGGGTAGGTAGATTCTGAGACAAAAAGAATTTTTGGTATGGCTTGCCCAGGAAAAAAGTTAATTTTTCGTACGTTAATTTCCGATTAATTCGAATAATTAATTTTAAATAATTTTTCAAAATAGGTCTTTTTCATCGGGGCAAGAAGTTGTTCAAACCAAACCAAACTTGGTGTGGAGTATCCCCAGGGTAGGTAGACTCTGAGACAGAAAGAATTTTTGGCATAGCTTGCCTAGAAAAAAAGTTAATATTTCGTACGGATCTTTTTGAATTTCTCGAAAAAGGAATTTTAAAAATAGGTCTTTTTTATCGGGTCAAGGAGTTGTTCAAATCAAACTAAACTCGGTATGGAGTATCACCAATGCAGTTAGAGTGTAAAACAAAAAGACTTTTTGGTATACCTTTCCTAGGAAAAAAGTTAGGTTGTCATATGGAAATTTGCGAATTTCGCGATTAGCGAATTTTAAAAATAGGTCTTTTTTATCGGGTCAAGAAGTTGTTGAAATAAAACCAAACTTGGTGTGGAGTATCCCCAGGTTAGGTAGAATCTGAGACAAAAAAAAATCTTTGGTATAGCTCGCCCAGAAAAAAGTTAGTATTTCATACGGATCTTTTTGAATTTAACGAAAAAGGAATTTTAAAAATAGGTCTTTTTTATCGGGTCAAGGAGTTGTTCAAATCAAACCAAACTCGGTATGGAGTATCACCAGTGCAGTTAATATGTCAAACGAAAAGACTTTTTGGTATACCTTTCCTAAGAAAAAAGTTAGGTTGTCATATGAAAATTTGCGAATTTCGCGATTAGCGAATTTTAAAAATAGGTCTTTTTATTGGGTCAAGAAGTTGTTCAAATCAAACCAAACTTGGTATGGCGTATCCCCGGTTTAGGCAGACTCTGAGACAAAAAAAATTCTGGAATAGATTGCCTTGGAAAAAGGTTAGTTTTTCGTACGGAAATTTGCGATTATTTCAAATAAATAATTTTAAAATTAGGTCTTTTTCATCGGGGCAAGAAGTTGTTCAAATCAAACCAAACTTGGTGTGGAGTATCCCCAGGGTAGGTAGACTCTGAGACAGAAAGAATTTTTGGCATAGCTTGCCTAGAAAAAAAGTTATTATTTCGTACGGATCTTTTTGAATTTCTCGAAAAAGGAATTTTAAAAATAGGTCTTTTTTATCGGGTCAAGGAGTTGTTCAAATCAAACTAAACTCGGAATGGAGTATCACCAATGCAGTTAGAGTGTAAAACAAAAAAAAAGACTTTTTGGTATACATTTCCTAGGAAAAAAGTTAGGTTGTCATATGGAAATTTGCGAATTTCGCGATTAGCGAATTTTAAAAATAGGTCTTTTTTATTGGGTCAAGAAGTTGTTCAAATCAAATTAAACTTGGTGTGGAGTATCCCCAGGGTAGGTAGAATCTAAGACAAAAAGAATTGTTGGTATAGCTTGCCCAGAAAAAAGTTAGTATTTCATAGGGATCTTTTTGAATTTCTCGAAAAAGGAATTTTAAAAATAGGTCTTTTTTATCGGGTCAAGAAGCTGTTCAAATCAAACCAAACTTGATATGGAGTATCCCCGGGGTAGTTAGATTCTGAGACAAAAAGAATTTTTGGTATGGCTTGCCCAGGAAAAAAGTTAGTTTTTCGTACGTTAATTTCCGATTAATTCGAATAATTAATTTTAAATAATTTTTAAAAATAGGTCTTTTTTATCGGGTCAAGGAGTTGTTCAAATCAAATTAAACTTGGTGTGGAGTATCCCCAGGGTAGGTAGAATCTAAGACAAAAAGAATTGTTGGTATAGCTTGCCTAGAAAAAAAGTTATTATTTCGTACGAATCTTTTTGAATTTCTCGAAAAAGGAATTTTAAAAATAGGTCTTTTTTATCGGGTCAAGAAGCTGTTCAAATCAAACCAAACTTGATATGGAGTATCCCCGGGGTAGTTAGATTCTGAGACAAAAAGAATTTTTGGTATGGCTTGCCCAGGAAAAAAGTTAGTTTTTCGTACGTTAATTTCCGATTAATTCGAATAATTAATTTTAAATAATTTTTAAAAATAAGTCTTTTTCATCGGGGCAAGAAGTTGTTCAAATCAAACCAAACTTGGTGTGGAGTATCCCCAGGGTAGGTAGACTCTGAGACAAAAATAATTTTTGGCATAGCTTGCCTAGAAAAAAAGTTATTATTTCGTACGAATCTTTTTGAATTTCTCGAAAAAGGAATTTTAAAAATAGGTCTTTTTTATCGGGTCAAGGAGTTGTTCAAATCAAACCAAACTCGGTATGGAGTATCACCTGTGCAGTTAAAGTGTAAAACAAAAAGATTTTTTGGTATACCTTTCCTAGGAAAAAAGTTGGGTTGTCATATGGAAATTTGCGAATTTCGCGATTACCGAATTTTAAAAATAGGTCTTTTTTATCGGGTCAAGAAGTTGTTGAAATAAAACCAAACTTGGTGTGGAGTATCCCCAGGGTAGGTAGACTCTGAGACAGAAAGAATTTTTGGCATAGCTTGCCTAGAAAAAAAGTTATAATTTCGTACGGATCTTTTTGAATTTCTCGAAAAAGGAATTTTTAAAAATAGGTCTTTTTTATCGGTTCAAGGAGTTGTTCAAATCAAACTAAACTCGGTATGGAGTATCACCAATGCAGTTAGAGTGTAAAACAAAAAGACTTTTTGGTATACCTTTCCTAGGAAAAAAGTTAGGTTGTCTGATGGAAATTTGCGAATTTCGCGATTAGCGAATTTTAAAAATAGGTCTTTTTTATCGGGTCAAGAAGTTGTTGAAATAAAACCAAACTTGGTGTGGAGTATCCCCAGGGTAGGTAGAATCTGAGACAAAAAAAATCTTTGGTATAGCTCGCCCAGAAAAAAGTTAGTATTTCATACGGATCTTTTTGAATTTCTCGAAAAAGGAATTTTAAAATTAGGTCTTTTTTATCGGGTCAAGGAGTTGTTCAAATCAAACCAAACTCGGTATGGAGTATCACCAGTGCAGTTAGAGTGTCAAACGAAAATACTTTTTGGTATACCTTTCCTAGGAAAAAAGTTAGGTTGTCATATAGAAATTTGCGAATTTCGCGATTAGCGAATTTTAAAAATAGGTCTTTTTATTGGGTCAAGAAGTTGTTCAAATCAAACCAAACTTGGTATGGCGTATCCCCAGGGTAGGTAGAATCTGAGACAAAAAAAATCTTTGGTATAGCTCGCCCAGAAAAAAGTTAGTATTTCATACGGATCTTTTTGAATTTCTCGAAAAAGGAATTTTAAAATTAGGTCTTTTTTATCGGGTCAAGGAGTTGTTCAAATCAAACCAAACTCGGTATGGAGTATCACCAGTGCAGTTAGAGTGTCAAACGAAAATACTTTTTGGTATACCTTTCCTAGGAAAAAAGTTAGGTTGTCATATAGAAATTTGCGAATTTCGCGATTAGCGAATTTTAAAAATAGGTCTTTTTATTGGGTCAAGAAGTTGTTCAAATCAAACCAAACTTGGTATGGCGTATCCCCGGTTTAGGCAGACTCTGAGACAAAAAATTTCTGGTATAGATTGCCTAGGAAAAAGGTTAGTTTTTCGTACGAAAATTTGCGATTATTTCAAATAAATAATTTTAAAATTAGGTCTTTTTTATCGGGTCAAGAAGCTGTTCAAATCAACCCAATCTTGATATGGATTATCCCCGGGGTAGGTAGACTCCGAGACAAAAAGAATTTTTGGTATGGCTTACCCGGGAAAAAAGTTAGTTTTTCGTACGTTAATTTCCGATTAATTCGAATAATTAATTTTAAATAATTTTTAAAAATAGGTCTTTTTCATCGGGGCAAGAAGTTGTTCAAATCAAACCAAACCTGGTGTGGAGTATCCCCAGGGTAGGTAGACTCTGAGACAAAAAGAATTTTTGGCATAGCTTGCCTAGAAAAAAAGTTATTATTTCGTATGGATCTTTTTGAATTTCTCGAAAAAGGAATTTTAAAAATAGGTCTTTTTTATTGGGTCAAGGAGTTGTTCAAATCAAACTAAACTCGGTATGGAGTATCACCAATGCAGTTAGAGTGTAAAACAAAAAGACTTTTTGGTATACCTTTCCTAGGAAAAAAGTTAGGTTGTCTGATGGAAATTTGCGAATTTCGCGATTAGCGAATTTTAAAAATAGGTCTTTTTTATCGGGTCAAGAAGTTGTTGAAATAAAACCAAACTTGGTGTGGAGTATCCCCAGGGTAGGTAGAATCTGAGACAAAAAAAAATCTTTGGTATAGCTCGCCCAGAAAAAAGTTAGTATTTCATACGGATCTTTTTGAATTTCTCGAAAAAGGAATTTTAAAAATAGGTCTTTTTTATCGGGTCAAGGAGTTGTTCAAATCAAACCAAACTCGGTATGGAGTATCACCAGTGCAGTTAGAGTGTCAAACGAAAATACTTTTTGGTATACCTTTCCTAGGAAAAAAGTTAGGTTTTCATATAGAAATTTGCGAATTTCGCGATTAGCGAATTTTAAAAATAGGTCTTTTCATTGGGTCAAGAAGTTGTTCAAATCAAACCAAACTTGGTATGGCGTATGCCCGGTTTAGGCAGACTCTGAGACAAAAATTTTCTGGTATAGATTGCCTAGGAAAAAGGTTAGTTTTTCGTACAAAAATTTGCGATTATTTCAAATAAATAATTTTAAAATTAGGTCTTTTTTATCGGGTCAAGAAGCTGTTCAAATCAACCCAATCTTGATATGGATTATCCCCGGGGTAGGTAGACTCCGAGACAAAAAGAATTTTTGGTATGGCTTACCGGGGAAAAAAGTTAGTTTTTCGTACGTTAATTTCCGATTAATTCGAATAATTAATTTTAAATAATTTTTAAAAATAGGTCTTTTTCATCGGGCAAGAAGTTGTTCAAATCAAACCAAACCTGGTGTGGAGTATCCCCAGGGTAGGTAGACTCTGAGACAAAAAGAATTTTTGGCATAGCTCGCCTAGAAAAAAAGTTATTATTTCGTATGGATCTTTTTGAATTTCTCGAAAAAGGAATTTTAAAAATAGGTCTTTTTTATTGGGTCAAGGACTTGTTCAAATCAAACCAAAATCGGTATGGAGTTTCACCAGTGCAGTTAGAGTGTCAAACGAAAAGACTTTTTGGTATACCTTTCCTAGGAAAAAAGTTTGGTTGTCATATGGAAATTTGCGAATTTCGCGATTAGAGAATTTTAGAAATAGGTCTTTTTTATTGGGTCAAGAAGTTGTTCAAATCAAACCAAACTTGGTATGGCGTATCCACGATTTAGGCAGACTCTGAGACAAAAAAATTTTGGTATAGATTGGCTAGGAAAAAGGTTAGTTTTTCGTACGGAAATTTGCGATTATTTCAAATAAGTAATTTTAAAAATAGGTCTTTTTTATCGGGTCAAGAAGCTGTTCAAATCAAACCAAACTTGGTGTGGAGTATCACCAGTGCAGTTAGAGTGTAAAACAAAAAAACTTTTTGGTATACCTTTCCTAGGAAAAAAGTTAGGTTGTCATATGGAAATTTGCGAATTTCGCGATTAGCGAATTTTAAAAATAGGTCTTTTTTATTGGGTCAAGAAGTTGTTCAAATCAAACCAAACTTGGTATGGCGTATCCCCGATTTAGGCAGACTCTGAGACAAAAAAATTTTGGTATAGATTGCCTAGGAAAAAGGTTAGTTTTTCGTACGGAAATTTGCGATTATTTCAAATAAGTAATTTTAAAAATAGGTCTTTTTTATCGGGTCAAGAAGCTGTTCAATTCAAACCAAACTTGGTATGGCGTATCCACGATTTAGGCAGACTCTGAGACAAAAAAATTTTGGTATAGATTGGCTAGGAAAAAGGTTAGTTTTTCGTACGGAAATTTGCGATTATTTCAAATAAGTAATTTTAAAAATAGGTCTTTTTTATCGGGTCAAGAAGCTGTTCAAATCAAACCAAACTTGGTGTGGAGTATCACCAGTGCAGTTAGAGTGTAAAACAAAAAAACTTTTTGGTATACCTTTCCTAGGAAAAAAGTTAGGTTGTCATATGGAAATTTGCGAATTTCGCGATTAGCGAATTTTAAAAATAGGTCTTTTTTATTGGGTCAAGAAGTTGTTCAAATCAAACCAAACTTGGTATGGCGTATCCCCGATTTAGGCAGACTCTGAGACAAAAAAATTTTGGTATAGATTGCCTAGGAAAAAGGTTAGTTTTTCGTACGGAAATTTGCGATTATTTCAAATAAGTAATTTTAAAAATAGGTCTTTTTTATCGGGTCAAGAAGCTGTTCAATTCAAACCAAACTTGATATGGAGTATCCCCGGGGTAGGTAGACTCTGGGACAAAAAGAATTTTTGGTATGGCTTGCCCAGGAAAAAAGTTAGTTTTTCGTACGTTAATTTCCGATTAATTCGAATAATTAATTTAAAATAATTTTTAAAAATAGGTCTTTTTCGTCGGGGCAAGAAGTTGTTCAAATCAAACCAAACTTGGTGTGGAGTATCCCCAGGGTAGGTAGACTCTGAGATAAAAAGAATTTTTGGCATAGCTTGCCTAGAAAAAAAGTTATTAATTCGTACGGATCTTTTTGAATTTCTCGAAAAAGGAATTTTAAAAATAGGCCTTTTTATCGGGTCAAGGAGTTGTTCAAATCAAACCAAAATCGGTATGGAGTATCACCAGTGCAGTTAGAGTGTCAAATGAAAAGACTTTTTGGTATACCTTTCCTAGGAAAAAAGTTAGGTTGTCATATGGAAATTTGCAAATTTCGCGATTAGCGAATTTTAAAAATAGGTCTTTTTTATTGGGTCAAGAAGTTGTTCAAATCAAACCAAACTTGGTATGGCGTATCCCCGGTTTAGGCAGACTCTGAGACAAAAATTTTCTGGTATAGATTGCCTAGGAAAAAGGTTAGTTTTTCGTACGAAAATTTGCGATTATTTCAAATAAATAATTTTAAAATTAGGTCTTTTTTATCGGGTCAAGAAGCTGTTCAAATCAACCCAATCTTGATATGGATTATCCCCGGGGTAGGTAGACTCCGAGACAAAAAGAATTTTTGGTATGGCTTACCGGGGAAAAAAGTTAGTTTTTCGTACGTTAATTTCCGATTAATTCGAATAATTAATTTTAAATAATTTTTAAAAATAGGTCTTTTTCATCGGGGCAAGAAGTTGTTCAAATCAAACCAAACCTGGTGTGGAGTATCCCCAGGGTAGGTAGACTCTGAGACAAAAAGAATTTTTGGCATAGCTCGCCTAGAAAAAAAGTTATTATTTCGTATGGATCTTTTTGAATTTCTCGAAAAAGGAATTTTAAAAATAGGTCTTTTTTATTGGGTCAAGGACTTGTTCAAATCAAACCAAAATCGGTATGGAGTTTCACCAGTGCAGTTAGAGTGTCAAACGAAAAGACTTTTTGGTATACCTTTCCTAGGAAAAAAGTTTGGTTGTCATATGGAAATTTGCGAATTTCGCGATTAGAGAATTTTAGAAATAGGTCTTTTTTATTGGGTCAAGAAGTTGTTCAAATCAAACCAAACTTGGTATGGCGTATCCACGATTTAGGCAGACTCTGAGACAAAAAAATTTTGGTATAGATTGGCTAGGAAAAAGGTTAGTTTTTCGTACGGAAATTTGCGATTATTTCAAATAAGTAATTTTAAAAATAGGTCTTTTTTATCGGGTCAAGAAGCTGTTCAAATCAAACCAAACTTGGTGTGGAGTATCACCAGTGCAGTTAGAGTGTAAAACAAAAAAACTTTTTGGTATACCTTTCCTAGGAAAAAAGTTAGGTTGTCATATGGAAATTTGCGAATTTCGCGATTAGCGAATTTTAAAAATAGGTCTTTTTTATTGGGTCAAGAAGTTGTTCAAATCAAACCAAACTTGGTATGGCGTATCCCCGATTTAGGCAGACTCTGAGACAAAAAAATTTTGGTATAGATTGCCTAGGAAAAAGGTTAGTTTTTCGTACGGAAATTTGCGATTATTTCAAATAAGTAATTTTAAAAATAGGTCTTTTTTATCGGGTCAAGAAGCTGTTCAATTCAAACCAAACTTGGTATGGCGTATCCACGATTTAGGCAGACTCTGAGACAAAAAAATTTTGGTATAGATTGGCTAGGAAAAAGGTTAGTTTTTCGTACGGAAATTTGCGATTATTTCAAATAAGTAATTTTAAAAATAGGTCTTTTTTATCGGGTCAAGAAGCTGTTCAAATCAAACCAAACTTGGTGTGGAGTATCACCAGTGCAGTTAGAGTGTAAAACAAAAAAACTTTTTGGTATACCTTTCCTAGGAAAAAAGTTAGGTTGTCATATGGAAATTTGCGAATTTCGCGATTAGCGAATTTTAAAAATAGGTCTTTTTTATTGGGTCAAGAAGTTGTTCAAATCAAACCAAACTTGGTATGGCGTATCCCCGATTTAGGCAGACTCTGAGACAAAAAAATTTTGGTATAGATTGCCTAGGAAAAAGGTTAGTTTTTCGTACGGAAATTTGCGATTATTTCAAATAAGTAATTTTAAAAATAGGTCTTTTTTATCGGGTCAAGAAGCTGTTCAATTCAAACCAAACTTGATATGGAGTATCCCCGGGGTAGGTAGACTCTGGGACAAAAAGAATTTTTGGTATGGCTTGCCCAGGAAAAAAGTTAGTTTTTCGTACGTTAATTTCCGATTAATTCGAATAATTAATTTAAAATAATTTTTAAAAATAGGTCTTTTTCGTCGGGGCAAGAAGTTGTTCAAATCAAACCAAACTTGGTGTGGAGTATCCCCAGGGTAGGTAGACTCTGAGATAAAAAGAATTTTTGGCATAGCTTGCCTAGAAAAAAAGTTATTAATTCGTACGGATCTTTTTGAATTTCTCGAAAAAGGAATTTTAAAAATAGGCCTTTTTATCGGGTCAAGGAGTTGTTCAAATCAAACCAAAATCGGTATGGAGTATCACCAGTGCAGTTAGAGTGTCAAATGAAAAGACTTTTTGGTATACCTTTCCTAGGAAAAAAGTTAGGTTGTCATATGGAAATTTGCAAATTTCGCGATTAGCGAATTTTAAAAATAGGTCTTTTTTATTGGGTCAAGAAGTTGTTCAAATCAAACCAAACTTGGTATGGCGTATCCCCGGTTTAGGCAGACTCTGAGACAAAAAATTTCTGGTATAGATTGCCTAGGAAAAAGGTTAGTTTTTCGTACGGAAATTTGCGATTATTTCAAATAAATAATTTTAAAATTAGGTCTTTTTTATCGGGCCAAGAAGCTGTTCAAATCAAACGAAACTTGGTATGGAGTATCCCCGGGGTAGGTAGGTAGACTCTGAGATAAAAAGAGTTTTTGGTATAGCTTGCCTAGGAGAAAAAGTAAGTTTTTCGTACGTTAATTTCCGATTAATTTTAATAATTAATTTTAAATATTTTTTAAAAATAGGTCTTTTTCATCGGGGCAAGAAGTTGTTCAAATCAAACCAAACTTGGTGTGGAGTATACCCAGGGTAGGTAAACTCTGAGACAAAAAGAATTTTTGGCATAGCTTGCCTAGAAAAAAAGTTATTATTTCGTACGGATCTTTTTGAATTTCTCGAAAAAGGAATTTTAAAAATAGGTCTTTTTTATCGGGTCAAGGAGTTGTTCAAATCAAACTAAACTCGGTATGGAGTATCACCAATGCAGTTTGAGTGTAAAACAAAAAGACTTTTTGGTATACCATTCCTAGGAAAAAAGTTAGGTTGTCATATGGAAACTTGCGAATTTCGCGATTAGCGAATTTTAAAAATAGGTCTTTTTTATTGGGTCAAGAAGTTAATCAAATCAAACCAAACTTGGTATGGCTTATCCCCGATTTAGGCAGACTCTGAGACAAAAAAATTTTTGGTATAGATTGCCTAGGAAAAAGGTTAGTTTTTCGTACGGAAATTTGCGATTATTTCAAATAAGTAATTTTAAAAATAGGTCTTTTTTATCGGGTCAAGAAGCTGTTCAAATCAAACCAAACTTGATATGAAGTATCCCCGGGGTAGGTAGACTCTGAGACAAAAAGAATTTTTGGTATGGCTTGCCCAGGAAAAAAGTTAGTTTTTCGTACGTTAATTTCCGATTAATTCGAATAATTAATTTTAAATAATTTTTAAAAATAGGTCTTTTTCATCGGGGCAAGAAGTTGTTCAAATCAAACCAAACTTGGTGTGGAGTATCCCCAGGGTAGGTAGACTCTGAGACAAAAAGAATTTTTGGCATAGCTTGCCTAGAAAAAAAAGTTATCATTTCGTACGGATCTTTTTGAATTTCTCGAAAAAGGGATTTTAAAAATAGGTCTTTTTTATCGGGTCAAGGACTTGTTCAAATCAAACCAAAATCGGTATGGAGTTTCACCAGTGCAGTTACAGTGTCAAACGAAGAGACTTTTTGGTATACCTTTCCTAGGAAAAAAGTTAGGTTGTCATATGGAAACTTGCGAATTTCGCGATTAGCGAATTTTAAAAATAGGTCTTTTTTATTGGGTCAAGAAGTTGTTCAAATCAAACCAAACTTGGTATGGCGTATCCCTGGTTTAGGCAGACTCTGAGACGAAAAATTTCTGGTATAGATTGCCTAGGAAAAAGGTTAGTTTCTCGTACGGAAATTTGCGATTATTTCAAATAAGTAATTTTAAAAAAAAGGTCTTTTTTATCGGGTCAAGAAGCTGTTAAAATCAAACCAAACTTGATATGGAGTATCCCCGGGGTAGGTAGACTCTGAGACAAAAAGAATTTTTGGTATGGCTTGCCCAGGAAAAAAGTTAGTTTTTCGTACGTTAATTTCCAATTAATTCGAATAATTAATTTTAAATAACTTTTAAAAAAAGGTCTTTTTCATCGGGGTAAGAAGTTGTTCAAATCAAACCAAACTTGGTATGGAGTATCCCCAGGGTAGGTAGACTCTGAGACAAAAAGAATTTTTGGTATAGCTTGCCCAGAAAAAAGTTAGTATTTCATACGGATCTTTTTGAATTTCTCGAAAAAGGAATTTTAAAAATAGGTCTTTTTTATCGGGTCAAGGAGTTGTTCAAATCAACCAAACTCGGTATGGAGTATCACCAGTGCAGTTAGAGTGTCAAACGAAAAGACTTTTTGGTATACCTTTCCTAGGAAAAAAGTTAGGTTGTCATATGGAAATTTGCGAATTTCGCGATTAGCGAATTTTAAAAATAGGTCTTTTTATTGGGTCAAGAAGTTGTTCAATTCAAACCAAACTTGATATGGAGTATCCCCGGGGTAGGTAGACTCTGGGACAAAAAGAATTTTGGGTATGGCTTGCCCAGGAAAAAAGTTAGTTTTTCGTACGTTAATTTCCGATTAATTCGAATAATTAATTTTAAATAATTTTTAAAAATAGGTCTTTTTCATCGGGGCAAGAAGTTGTTCAAATCAAACCAAACTTGGTATGGCGTATCCCCGGTATAGGCAGACTCTGAGACAAAAACATTTTTGGTATAGCTTGCCTAGGAAAAAAGTTAGTTTTTCGTACGGAAATTTGCGATTATTTCAAATAAGTAATTTTAAAAATAGGTCGTATTTATCGGGTCAAGAAGTTGTTCAAATCAAACCAAACTTGGTATGGAGTATTCCTGGGGTAGGCAGACTCTGAGACAAAAACATCTTTGGTATAGCTTGCCTAGGAAGAAAGTTAGTTTTTCGTACGGAAATTTGCGATTATTTCAAATAAGTAATTTTAAAAATAGGTCGTTTTTATCGGGTCAATAAGTTGTTCAAATCAAACCAAACTTGGTATGGCGTATCCCCGGTATAGGCAGACTCTGAGACAAAAACATTTTTGGTATAGCTTGCCTAGGAAAAAAGTTAGTTTTTCGTACGGAAATTTGCGATTATTTCAAATAAGTAATTTTAAAAATAGGTCGTTTTTATCGGGTCAAGAAGCTGTTCAAATCAAACCAAACTTGATGTCGAGAATCCCCGGGGTAGGTAGACTCTGAGATATAAAGAGTATTTGGTATAGCTTGCCTAGGAAAAAAGTTAGTTTTTCGTACGTTAATTTCCAAATAATTCGAATAATTAATTTTAAATAACTTTTAAAAAAAAGGTCTTTTTCATCGGGGTAAGAAGTTGTTCAAATCAAACCAAACTTGGTATGGAGTATCCCCGGTTTAGGCAGACTCTGAGACGAAAAATTTCTGGTATAGATTGCCTAGGAAAAAGGTTAGTTTCTCGTACGGAAATTTGCGATTATTTCAAATAAGTAATTTTAAAAAAAAGGTCTTTTTTATCGGGTCAAGAAGCTGTTAAAATCAAACCAAACTTGATATGGAGTATCCCCGGGGTAGGTAGACTCTGAGACAAAAAGAATTTTTGGTATGGCTTGCCCAGGAAAAAAGTTAGTTTTTCGTACGTTAATTTCCAATTAATTCGAATAATTAATTTTAAATAACTTTTAAAAAAAGGTCTTTTTCATCGGGGTAAGAAGTTGTTCAAATCAAACCAAACTTGGCATGGAGTATCCCCAGGGTAGGTAGACTCTGAGACAAAAAGAATTTTTGGTATAGCTTGCCCAGAAAAAAGTTAGTATTTCATACGGATCTTTTTGAATTTCTCGAAAAAGGAATTTTAAAAATAGGTCTTTTTTATCGGGTCAAGTAGTTGTTCAGATCAACCAAACTCGGTATGGAGTATCACCAGTGCAGTTAGAGTGTCAAACGAAAAGACTTTTTGGTATACCTTTCCTAGGAAAAAAGTTAGGTTGTCATATGGAAATTTGCGAATTTCGCGATTAGCGAATTTTAAAAATAGGTCTTTTTATTGGGTCAAGAAGTTGTTCAATTCAAACCAAACTTGATATGGAGTATCCCCGGGGTAGGTAGACTCTGGGACAAAAAGAATTTTGGGTATGGCTTGCCCAGGAAAAAAGTTAGTTTTTCGTACGTTAATTTCCGATTAATTCGAATAATTAATTTTAAATAATTTTTAAAAATAGGTCTTTTTCATCGGGGCAAGAAGTTGTTCAAATCAAACCAAACTTGGTATGGCGTATCCCCGGTATAGGCAGACTCTGAGACAAAAACATTTTTGGTATAGCTTGCCTAGGAAAAAAGTTAGTTTTTCGTACGGAAATTTGCGATTATTTCAAATAAGTAATTTTAAAAATAGGTCGTATTTATCGGGTCAAGAAGTTGTTCAAATCAAACCAAACTTGGTATGGAGTATTCTTGGGGTAGGCAGACTCTGAGACAAAAACATCTTTGGTATAGCTTGCCTAGGAAGAAAGTTAGTTTTTCGTACGGAAATTTGCGATTATTTCAAATAAGTAATTTTAAAAATAGGTCGTTTTTATCGGGTCAATAAGTTGTTCAAATCAAACCAAACTTGGTATGGCGTATCCCCGGTATAGGCAGACTCTGAGACAAAAACATTTTTGGTATAGCTTGCCTAGGAAAAAAGTTAGTTTTTCGTACGGAAATTTGCGATTATTTCAAATAAGTAATTTTAAAAATAGGTCGTTTTTATCGGGTCAAGAAGCTGTTCAAATCAAACCAAACTTGATGTCGAGAATCCCCGGGGTAGGTAGACTCTGAGATATAAAGAGTATTTGGTATAGCTTGCCTAGGAAAAAAAGTAAGTTTTTCGTACGTTAATTTCCGATTGATTTTAATAATTAATTTTAAATAATTTTTAAAAATAGGTCTTTTTCATCGGGTCAAGAAGTTGTTCAAATCAAACCAAACTTGGTATGGAGTATCCCCAGGGTAGGTAGACTCTGAGACAAAAACATTTTTGGTATAGCTTGCCTAGGAAAAAAGTTAGTTTTTCGTACGGAAATTTGCGATTATTTCAAATAAGTAATTTTAAAAATAGGTCGTATTTATCGGGTCAAGAAGTTGTTCAAATCAAACCAAACTTGGTATGGAGTATTCTTGGGGTAGGCAGACTCTGAGACAAAAACATCTTTGGTATAGCTTGCCTAGGAAGAAAGTTAGTTTTTCGTACGGAAATTTGCGATTATTTCAAATAAGTAATTTTAAAAATAGGTCGTTTTTATCGGGTCAATAAGTTGTTCAAATCAAACCAAACTTGGTATGGCGTATCCCCGGTATAGGCAGACTCTGAGACAAAAACATTTTTGGTATAGCTTGCCTAGGAAAAAAGTTAGTTTTTCGTACGGAAATTTGCGATTATTTCAAATAAGTAATTTTAAAAATAGGTCGTTTTTATCGGGTCAAGAAGCTGTTCAAATCAAACCAAACTTGATGTCGAGAATCCCCGGGGTAGGTAGACTCTGAGATATAAAGAGTATTTGGTATAGCTTGCCTAGGAAAAAAAGTAAGTTTTTCGTACGTTAATTTCCGATTGATTTTAATAATTAATTTTAAATAATTTTTAAAAATAGGTCTTTTTCATCGGGTCAAGAAGTTGTTCAAATCAAACCAAACTTGGTATGGAGTATCCCCAGGGTAGGTAGACTCTGAGACAAAAAGAATTTCTGGTATAGCTTGCCTAGGTAAAAGTTAGTTTTTCGTGCGGAAATTTGCGATTATTTCAAATAAGTAGTTTTAAAAATAGGTCGGTTTTATCGGGTCAAGAAGTTGTTCAAATCAAACCAAACTTGGTATGGAGTATCCCCAGGGTAGGTAAAATCTGAGACAAAAAGAATTTTTGGTATAGCTTGCCCAGAAAAAAGTTAGTATTTCATAGGGATCTTTTTGAATTTCTCGAAAAAGGAATTTTAAAAATAGGTCTTTTTTATCGGGTCAAGGAGTTGTTCAAATCAAACCAAACTCGGTGTGGAGTATCACCAGTGCAGTTAGAGTGTCAGACGAAAAGACTTTTTGGTATACCTTTCCTAGGAAAAAAGTTAGGTTGTCATATGGAAATTTGCGAATTTCGCGATTAGCGAATTTTAAAAATAGGTCTTTTTATTGGGTCAAGAAGTTGTTCAATTCAAACCAAACTTGATATGGAGTATCCCCGGGGTTGGTAGACTCTGGGACAAAAATAATTTTGGGTATGACTTGCCCAGGAAAAAAGTTAGTTTTTCGTACGTTAATTTCCGATTAATTCGAATAATTAATTTTAAATAATTTTTAAAAATAGGTCTAGTTCATCGGGGCAAGAAGTTGTTCAAATCAAACCAAACTTGGTATGGCGTATCCACGGTATAGGCAGACTCTGAGACAAAAACATTTTTGGTATAGCTTGCCTAGGAAAAAAGTTAGTTTTTCGTACGGAAATTTGCGATTATTTCAAATAAGTAATTTTAAAAATAGGTTGTATTTATCGGGTCAAGAAGTTGTTCAAATCAAACCAAACTTGGTATGGAGTATTCCCGGGGTAGGCAGACTCTGAGACAAAAACATCTTTGGTATAGCTTGCCTAGGAAGAAAGTTAGTTTTTCGTACGGAAATTTGCGATTATTTCAAATAAGTAATTTTAAAAATAGGTCGTTTTTATCGGGTCAATAAGTTGTTCAAATCAAACCAAACTTGGTATGGCGTATCCCCGGTATAGGCAGACTCTGAGACGAAAAATTTCTGGTATAGATTGCCTAGGAAAAAGGTTAGTTTCTCGTACGGAAATTTGCGATTATTTCAAATAAGTAATTTTAAAAAAAAGGTCTTTTTTATCGGGTCAAGAAGCTGTTAAAATCAAACCAAACTTGATATGGAGTATCCCCGGGGTAGGTAGACTCTGAGACAAAAAGAATTTTTGGTATGGCTTGCCCAGGAAAAAAGTTAGTTTTTCGTACGTTAATTTCCAATTAATTCGAATAATTAATTTTAAATAACTTTTAAAAAAAGGTCTTTTTCATCGGGGTAAGAAGTTGTTCAAATCAAACCAAACTTGGTATGGAGTATCCCCAGGGTAGGTAGACTCTGAGACAAAAAGAATTTTTGGTATAGCTTGCCCAGAAAAAAGTTAGTATTTCATACGGATCTTTTTGAATTTCTCGAAAAAGGAATTTTAAAAATAGGTCTTTTTTATCGGGTCAAGGAGTTGTTCAAATCAACCAAACTCGGTATGGAGTATCACCAGTGCAGTTAGAGTGTCAAACGAAAAGACTTTTTGGTATACCTTTCCTAGGAAAAAAGTTAGGTTGTCATATGGAAATTTGCGAATTTCGCGATTAGCGAATTTTAAAAATAGGTCTTTTTATTGGGTCAAGAAGTTGTTCAATTCAAACCAAACTTGATATGGAGTATCCCCGGGGTAGGTAGACTCTGGGACAAAAAGAATTTTGGGTATGGCTTGCCCAGGAAAAAAGTTAGTTTTTCGTACGTTAATTTCCGATTAATTCGAATAATTAATTTTAAATAATTTTTAAAAATAGGTCTTTTTCATCGGGGCAAGAAGTTGTTCAAATCAAACCAAACTTGGTATGGCGTATCCCCGGTATAGGCAGACTCTGAGACAAAAACATTTTTGGTATAGCTTGCCTAGGAAAAAAGTTAGTTTTTCGTACGGAAATTTGCGATTATTTCAAATAAGTAATTTTAAAAATAGGTCGTATTTATCGGGTCAAGAAGTTGTTCAAATCAAACCAAACTTGGTATGGAGTATTCTTGGGGTAGGCAGACTCTGAGACAAAAACATCTTTGGTATAGCTTGCCTAGGAAGAAAGTTAGTTTTTCGTACGGAAATTTGCGATTATTTCAAATAAGTAATTTTAAAAATAGGTCGTTTTTATCGGGTCAATAAGTTGTTCAAATCAAACCAAACTTGGTATGGCGTATCCCCGGTATAGGCAGACTCTGAGACAAAAACATTTTTGGTATAGCTTGCCTAGGAAAAAAGTTAGTTTTTCGTACGGAAATTTGCGATTATTTCAAATAAGTAATTTTAAAAATAGGTCGTTTTTATCGGGTCAAGAAGCTGTTCAAATCAAACCAAACTTGATGTCGAGAATCCCCGGGGTAGGTAGACTCTGAGATATAAAGAGTATTTGGTATAGCTTGCCTAGGAAAAAAAGTGAGTTTTTCGTACGTTAATTTCCGATTGATTTTAATAATTAATTTTAAATAATTTTTAAAAATAGGTCTTTTTCATCGGGTCAAGAAGTTGTTCAAATCAAACCAAACTTGGTATGGAGTATCCCCAGGGTAGGTAGACTCTGAGACAAAAAGAATTTCTGGTATAGCTTGCCTAGGAAAAAGTTAGTTTTTCGTGCGGAAATTTGCGATTATTTCAAATAAGTAGTTTTAAAAATAGGTCGGTTTTATCGGGTCAAGAAGTTGTTCAAATCAAACCAAACTTGGTATGGAGTATCCCCAGGGTAGGTAAAATCTGAGACAAAAAGAATTTTTGGTATAGCTTGCCCAGAAAAAAGTTAGTATTTCATAGGGATCTTTTTGAATTTCTCGAAAAAGGAATTTTAAAAATAGGTCTTTTTTATCGGGTCAAGGAGTTGTTCAAATCAAACCAAACTCGGTATGGAGTATCACCAGTGCAGTTAGAGTGTCAGACGAAAAGACTTTTTGGTATACCTTTCCTAGGAAAAAAGTTAGGTTGTCATATGGAAATTTGCGAATTTCGCGATTAGCGAATTTTAAAAATAGGTCTTTTTATTGGGTCAAGAAGTTGTTCAATTCAAACCAAACTTGATATGGAGTATCCCCGGGGTTGGTAGACTCTGGGACAAAAAGAATTTTGGGTATGACTTGCCCAGGAAAAAAGTTAGTTTTTCGTACGTTAATTTCCGATTAATTCGAATAATTAATTTTAAATAATTTTTAAAAATAGGTCTAGTTCATCGGGGCAAGAAGTTGTTCAAATCAAACCAAACTTGGTATGGCGTATCCACGGTATAGGCAGACTCTGAGACAAAAACATTTTTGGTATAGCTTGCCTAGGAAAAAAGTTAGTTTTTCGTACGGAAATTTGCGATTATTTCAAATAAGTAATTTTAAAAATAGGTTGTATTTATCGGGTCAAGAAGTTGTTCAAATCAAACCAAACTTGGTATGGAGTATTCCCGGGGTAGGCAGACTCTGAGACAAAAACATCTTTGGTATAGCTTGCCTAGGAAGAAAGTTAGTTTTTCGTACGGAAATTTGCGATTATTTCAAATAAGTAATTTTAAAAATAGGTCGTTTTTATCGGGTCAATAAGTTGTTCAAATCAAACCAAACTTGGTATGGCGTATCCCCGGTATAGGCAGACTCTGAGACAAAAACATTTTTGGTATAGCTTGCCTAGGAAAAAAGTTAGTTTTTCGTACGGAAATTTGCGATTATTTCAAATAAGTAATTTTAAAAATAGGTCGTTTTTATCGGGTCAAGAAGCTGTTCAAATCAAACCAAACTTGATGTCGAGAATCCCCGGGGTAGGTAGACTCTGAGATACAAAGAGTATTTGGTATAGCTTGCCTAGGAAAAAAAGTAAGTTTTTCGTACGTTAATTTCCGATTGATTTTAATAATTAATTTTAAATAATTTTTAAAAATAGGTCTTTTTCATCGGGTCAAGAAGTTGTTCAAATCAAACCAAACTTGGTACGGAGTATCCCCAGGGTAGGTAGACTCTGAGACAAAAAGAATTTCTGGTATAGCTTGCCTAGGAAAAAGTTAGTTTTTCGTACGGAAATTTGCGATTATTTCAAATAAGTAGTTTTAAAAATAGGTCGTTTTTATCGGGTCAAGAAGTTGTTCAAATCAAACCAAAATTGGTATGGAGTATCCTGGGGTAGGTAGACTCTGAGACAAAAAAATTTTTGGTAGAGATTGCCTAGGAAAAAGGTTAGTTTTTTGTACGGAAATTTGCGATTGTTTCAAAAAAGTAATTTTAAAAATAGGTCTTTTTTATCGGGTCAAGAAGCTGTTCAAATCAAACCAAACTTGATATGGAGTATCCCCGGTTTAGGCAGACTCTGAGACAAAAAAATTTTTGGTAGAGATTGCCTAGGAAAAAGGTTAGTTCTTCGTACGGAAATTTGCGATTATTTCAAAAAAGTAATTTTAAAAATAGGTCTTTTTCATCGGGTCAAGAAGTTGTTCAAATCAAACCAAACTTGGTATGGAGTATCCCCAGGGTAGGTAGACTCTGAGACAAAAAGAATTTCTGGTATAGCTTGCCTAGGAAAAAGTTAGTTTTTCGTACGGAAATTTGCGATTATTTCAAATAAGTAGTTTTAAAAATAGGTCGTTTTTATCGGGTCAAGAAGTTGTTCAAATCAAACCAAAATTGGTATGGACTATCCTGGGGTAGGTAGACTCTGAGACAAAAAAATTTTTGGTAGAGATTGCCTAGGAAAAAGGTTAGTTTTTTGTACGGAAATTTGCGATTGTTTCAAAAAAGTAATTTTAAAAATAGGTCTTTTTTATCGGGTCAAGAAGCTGTTCAAATCAAACCAAACTTGATATGGAGTATCCCGGGGGTAGGTAAATTCTGAGACAAAAAGAGTTTTTGGTACAGCTTGCCTAGGAAAAAAAGTAAGTTTTTCGTACGTTAATTTCCGATTAATTTTAATAATTAATTTTAAATAAATTTTAAAAATAGGTCGTTTTTATCGGGTCAAGAAGTTGTTCAAATCAAACCAAACTTGGTATGGAGTATCCCCGGGGTAGGTAGACTCTGAGATATAAAAAGTTTTTGGTATAGCTTGCCTAGGAAATAAAGTAAGTAACGATTTTAAAAGTAGGCAAAAGTCGCTAAATAAAAAAAATTAGCGAGAAAAATGTCGAAACCATTAAAAAATAAATTTTTGGTTAAGACTTTTCTATTATCGACTAATTTTTTAACAGCATGCGATTTGTTACATCAATGCGAAATCAAATAATCAACAATTATAAAGAAATACATTGAACCCACAAAATTTCTGAGAAAACCGGTAGTATCAACGCCATTAAACTCAATTGTTTTCAACGGAAGGCAATAAAAGCGCTCCATGGGAGCATGAGAGTTAAGCGTCGATAGGTCAAAAAGGATGTTTATCATCGACAAGTCATCGATACGATAAGACATTACAATATTTCATTGACTATGAAAACAGCATTAAATACAGGCAAACACAAAAAATTCAGTAGAAAGTGCGAGAAGAAAGTGTCGAAGCTATTTAATCCATAAGCTTTTCTTTGAAAACTTTATCTATGATCCAATGAACGTCTTTTTTAAGCCAATGGGAAATAACACTTAAAAGTGATCAGTTTTCAGAACAACCAAAAACAATATATTCAAAAATATTCCATATATTCAAAAAATTTTTGAAAACTCATGCACCGAATTTATCAAACCAAAGGTTTGACGATAAAGCCACAAATTTTGTTGAAGTAAAAAAGAATGAGTTCCAGTAATTAATCAGAGGTTCGTAGATTTCATGATGAAAAATTTACGATTGGTTAATGTTCAAAATTAATTTTTTCGAAAAATAATTTTAGAAGTCTACACAGCCAATAAATTTAATAGCTTTCAACAGAAATGAAAAAAGCACAATTCTGACTCGATAGAACAACAGGGCTGTTTGTCAAGCATGGGCAATCAATAATATATTACAATAAATCTTATGACTATGAAAACAACCACAAATGAGGGAAAAAATCAAAAAATCAGCAGAAAAGTGCGAGAAGAAAGTGCCGAAGCTATTTAAACCATAAATTTTTCTCTGAAAACTCTATCAATGATCCATTAAACGTCCTCCGTCTAAACCAATGGGAGCTATCCATCTTAAGATAATGTGATCAATTTTGAACAGTATTCAAAAATACGAAAATTTCCAACGAAATTAAAATTGTTTTTGAAATCTTGTGGCATAGAAGTCATAAAACTTAGAGTTAGAAGATAAATCCGCCAAAGAGATAAATTTTGATTGCAGTAGAAAAGAAGGGGATCCTTTCAGTACTGATACTGACTTACAGTTTACAAAAATAAGTTTCTGATCGGTTAATGTCAGAAAAAAAATTCGAAAATTTACATATAAAGTCCTAACAGCCATTAGCTGTAAAACCTAAGCACTAAATAGCTTCATTAATAATCCCTACAAAACCCATTGCACTTTTAGTCAATAATTCAATGCCCTAGGGCTCCAAAAATTTAGTAAAACCTCCAAACGGAAATCAAAATTTCATTAAAAATTACAAAACCTCAGAGTCGAAGCCATAAAAGACATGTGCAATTCCTTGAAAACGAGTTTTTTGTTCATTAGGCGTTGTTTGACTGTAAATAAATTTGATCATTAACCAAACACCGAGATTAAAAGTGACCAGTCTGTAGGTCACCTAAAAATTATGAAGTATTCTAAAAAAACAGCTCTCAAGTAGAATTCTATTTTTTTTCTTGGAAAACTTCCATCTGAGACCAGAATTAGTCTTTTTTTTATCACCTTCCGTGTATTACGAATACGAAATTGATTCATTTTGTGGCGTGAAATGTAATTTTGAATGAAAAATTTTCATAAAAAATATCATAATTTGGAGAAAAACTACACTATAAGTGAACGAAATCATGCCAAATACCACGTGTTCACACAAAACTTCAATTTTCGATGACTCCTCGAAAAATACGAAATTCAAAAAAAATCTTTTTACTTTCAAATTCTACGCTGGATGAGCTTTTTAATGATACCACTCACATTTCTCTACGATGAATATATCGATCGGCCAAAACTGTGTGAACAAAAAAACCCATTTGAGTATATAGTTCCTTCCCTTACAAGTGGGGTCGGAATAAAAATCGATGCAACAGAGCCAACACCTGATATCGCGGCGCTGTGCGAAGTAAAACAAAAACTTTCTGTAATGGAATGGAAATACTATGGCATAAATTACCAAGATACACGATAGACTGCAAACAACATGAGATCTGACGGCAAAAAGAGAAGACTTTCACTCCGCATGAAAGATGTTCTCAACTACTATGACCAGAAACAAATTGTAAGACATTGATTTGCAAGAAGTGAATCTGAATCTGAACCTGGAATAGACACTCTCAATATGCACAAAAAAGTCCAAGATCGAACCAACTGAACAATGAACATCTAATCAAACTCAGCTGTGCTGCCTTCTAATCAAATGATCCTCTTATCATTGGGGATCATGGGATTAAATTCAACCTACCAAAAATCAATTGGGACAAATTAGAATAAAACACTGAGGCAGACAGTTAAAAAAACGTTAAGGGATGCTTGATTAGAACAACACGTTGAACACCAACAAAAAATTGCTCAATCAAAATGCCCTCAATTCTAAACGTTTTGATTACAACAGAGAACATTAACACCCCTCTTGGCAAAAAGCGATCACTTCGTCATTAACACATCTTTCATTTTTAAACAAAATTTTTCATATATTTACATTCCCAACTAGAAAAAACCAAACTGCAAAGTTTTAAGGATCCTTATTTCAGAAAAAAAAACGTAAACTTTGCGAACTTCGCGAAAATAGATTGACCTGAAATTGTTTATTTCAGACGCTTGCTAACAATCAATTCCAATGGTTAAAGTTGGCTGTGATGAAAGACATAAGATGCCATTGAGTGAAGAAACAAAACCACTCAGATCGCAGATAATCGCACACAATGACAGCTACTTATATTGATATAGAAGCCAAAATGAACTAAGAAGACTTGCAAAAAACAAAACTGAAGGAGAATAACGATAAATAGCACAAGACTAGAAAAAGTCCTACCCATTTTTGGAGCTCAAGTCAAAAACAAAGGCACACATCAAAAATTCTGATCTCATCGATGAGATTGGTGTCCCTACAAAAACTGAGGAAGACAAAGTTGAAGTACCCTCAATTTCTTCTCAGCGGTGTTTGCCAAGGAAAGCAGTGAAACGTGTTACATGCATGCTAATTTTTACTGCATTCACAATAACTATATCCACATCACCAAAATTATATCTAATTGATATGGAGTATAAATTGTGCTCCAATTCCGTCTATTTATTTGAGTGGTGGGTTCGCTCTATGAATCCATGTCAGATTTTTAGTCCGTTTTGAAACTATTGTTTTTTGTGGGGAAAAAGATTAGTTTTAGTTGCAACTTCACTCAATTTTTGAGTTATTGAATCTGAATAAAAAGCCAAAAAGCATGAAAAAATGACTTCCTCCAGACAGAAGCAGAAAATTGTACATCCTTAAAGCGGAGGTAAGTAGTGGATAAAACAGGGATACCAACCACCAATAAAATTTGACCCTTTCTCCTAACGCTAATCGCGCATGTCGATTCGGGGCAAATTTTACTGCTTGTTGCTATCCCTGTTTTATCCACTACTACATATTCACTCTAAGTCTAGCATTAAATTATGAAATGGTTTAATTCTAGAAAACAATAATAAGCTCGTTTGCAAATTCACTTATGTATATCACAAAATATTATTTCTTGTCTATACTACACTTTTATATTAAAACTTTCAGCATACTCCTTGAATCTATTTTTGGTATGTGTATATCTATATCTATTAAGAGAGATGCTCAATCTGCATCTTCCATTTCTAAACCTAAAGAAAGAAATAAGTTTGTAAACTTTACATATATTACGCGCCAGATATTGATCTGGATTATTATAATGGTCTCCAAAATGTTTAATATAATTTTTCACATAAACTATATTTATACATATATAACAACAATATTCTAATTCTTTGCAATCATTACAACATTCTTTCCAAGGCTTATTTTTACACTTATCACACTTCATTTTTCCACTTCCGAAAAATTAATTTTTCCAAAATTTTCTTTCATAAAAAACACCATGTCTCAATCAACAAACAGTAATGTCAAAAGTGTGAACTTCTGCGACGTCTGTAATTTATCCTTTGAAACAAAGAAGGGTTTATCCACACATCAATCATACGATCCCAAACATAAAGAACTATTGGAGAAAATGTTTGATTCTGATTTGGATGAGGCTATAACTGAAGCCTCAACTAAAACTGAAGCTTCAACTATAACTATAGAGAAAATGTATGATTCGGATGGAGACTTTATCTATGTCAAACCTTCTACTAAAACTGAAACTAAAGATATTATTAAAACTAAAACTAAACCCGACGACAGTCTCTACACCATAATTAAGTTTGAATGTAAAGAATGTCACGACGAATTCAGAAGTAAAGTAGCTCCAACTACTCCTTCATATAGTCACAATTGCATGTATCTAGAAAAAACAGAAGACTTTGATATAAACTCAAGTCAGAACATGAGGGAATTTTATATTACGGATAAAGGAGGGAATTACATTGAAGATATAGACAAAGCATCTAATTACTCGTTAGAAGACATTAAAAACTGTTATCAGTTTGAAAAGGTAAGAGTTTTAAATGATCTCAAAAACTCTAAATCGATATTAAATATACGTAGTTATAAATACAACTGCTTGCAACAAACTATTACTGCTTGGCTAGATCCTGCTATGGATCCACGAAGTGGCTTTGGCAATCACGCAACACCCGAGGGTAAATATGTAAACAATCTAATTGAAGCACGACAACCAGATGAAGATGATTTTGCTTATATAACAAGAATACAGAAATTGTACAATATTAATATTTGGGTATACACACCTTTTGGTGGAGGTAAAGTAGAATTGTTTAAACCAGTGGATGATTTTGATAAAGATAGAAAAGATGTCAGAATATTGGTTTGGGGGGATGTAACTACAGAACACTGTGCTCTAATTAAAAACATAGAAACCTTGTTAGATCGACCAAATAGAATGAATCACAAATTCTATTACTGTAATAGATCGACATATTGGTTTGATTCACAAATTAAATACGACAAACATGAATGTAACAACTCTTTCAAACCCGAGAATGTTTGTCCTAGGAAGAAGAAAATTATTTTTATAAATGAACATAAGCGTCAGAATATAAAAAATGTTATAACTGCTGATATAGAATGTTGCATTGTTGAAGTCGCAACTTATGACTGTAAATATGTAATAGCTGAAAACATACCAATAAGTGTGGGTTACTTCTGGCAAGGTAATTTCAAATACTACTTCCATCTTCATTGTATCAAACGATTTATTAGTGATCTATCAGAAATAGAAACTGAGAACAACTTCAAGCGCAACAAACAAATGATATTCAATGAAGAAGATAAATTTTATCATGAAATTAATAATACTTGTCATATCTGCAGTAAAACATGTATTTATAAAGTAAGAGATCATTGTCATGAAACTGGTAAATATAGAGAACCAGCATGTAAAATATGTAATCTGAGGTATAAACAACAAAACTTCATTCCTGTAATATTCCACAATGGCTCTGGCTATGACTTCAACCTACTATACAGTGAACTCTTTATGCAGAATAATGATAATAGAAAAGTAGATAACATACCACTAGCCGCTGGTAAGTCTAAGACGTTTAGCTTTGTTTGTCTCAAAATCTCAGATAGTCGTAACTTCTTAGCTATGCCTCTAGATCAATTGGTAAAGATATATGGGTGTAAAACTAAGACATTATGTCCATATGAATACTTTGGTTTAGATACATGGGGAACCACGACAAAGTCGTACCAAGAAGTTATAGGTAATCTAAATATAGAACACTTCAAACCCTCTCTATCTAATAATTCACCAACACAAGAAGAAGTCGATAGCTTTAATAAAGACAACAGTCATAAAACGTTTAAAAATCTAACTATAGAGTATTTACAGAATGATGTGGAAATATTAGACCACTGCATGAATGAATATGTCAAATTAAGTATGAAAGAATTTGGACTCAACCCACTACATTACGTTAGTCTCCCGTGTTATAGATTTGATTGTTGGTTAATGTCAAGCGGTGTTTCATTAGATACATTACAAGATAAAAAAAAATGCTAGATGATTTTAGATAATTTTGTTGAAGCAAAGAGAGGTGGCATATGCGGTATAATGGGTGATAGGATAGTCAACAATGGTGAAACATAGACGAAGTCCCATAGTAATGGAAGTAAAATGGCGAAGCATCGGCGAAGCCGTTTCACGGATGACCAGAGGTCAATCAGGGAACCTGCTTTGCAGATGGCAGAGCATGAACGGAGATCTATCTGGTACATAGACGCGAATAACCTATACGGCTATGCAATGAGGCAAAAGCTACCTTAAAAGGATTTCAAGTTTACTACTACATCCCTATTTCATATATTAAATACTCCAGATGATAGTGATATCGGTTACTATATAGTTTGTGATATTGATTATACTATTAGTTGTAAAGATAGAACAGAGCAACTAAGACTAATGCCCAATAAGAGAAGGATATATGATAATGAATTGGGATACCGAGAAAGAGAGAAAAGTAAATCAAAAACAGAGAAATTAGTCCTAGACCAAAAAAACAGAACAGAAAACATGGTTCATTATAGGATGTTAAAGTTCTTTGTTAAGATGGAAATTAAGTAACTATTTTAGAATGAAGTAAATTACACATGTATAATGTATTCTATAATATTCTTCAACCATCTCTCAGAGATCTACAACTCCGCTATATGGATGCTGATAGTTTTGTATTAAGTTATACTGAAGGTGAAGTTAGTGACGAGCACATGGATCTGTCCAATCTGGAGCTAACAATCAAAACCAATATTAAAATCCTTGGTAAATTCAAACGTGAAATGGGAAGAAATGTCATAGAAGACGTTTTGGCCCTGACACCAAAAACATATAGCTTCAAAGACTACACAAATAAAACTAAAGAGAAAGGAATAAAGAATTGTAACAATGCTAAACATGAGGAGTATTATATTGCACTAATGTATAACACACAGAGAACTGTAGACGAATATAGAATACAAAAATCTGGTGATAACATGATAACAACAAAAACAAGTAAGATGAGTCTAAACACATTTGATGAAAAAAGATTCTATGTAAAAAATTTTAAATGCTATCCTCATGATGAGAATCTATATCTATTCAAAAGAGATCTAGTAACTAAAATTAATAATATTACTTTAGAGCTATTAATAAAATTAGGGTTAGATGTAAGCAAAGAATCTTTAGAATCATTAAAAAATAATATTTTAGAACTAAATATTTATGATGATAGAAGGTTAATTGAAGCCGCTATTAAACTATATAATGATCTGTGAATATAAAAATAATTAGTAGTTAGTATAATTATAGATCTAATTCATACATAGTACAATATTGTTTTCATATTATAGATCTATTTCATACATAGTTTAATTATTTTTTTCAACATATAAAAATGGCTAAGCTAGATAAACTTAGAGAATTAAACAGTGACATAAAAGATTTATTTGATCCTCTAACTAAAACTTTAAATACAAACGCTGAAACGGTTCAAGCTCTTCAAAACAAAACTTTAGCCGCGCTAGACAGTAATACTAATGCTTCAAAGAGTCTAGGACACCATCAACAAAGCAGCTTTCTTGATGAATGGGCTGCTCTCTTAACACCCACGCACGATTCACCCGTAACATTAAAAGAGGATAGAGGCGAAACATTTGCTGTAGACAATGATATGATTGATACTTTGTTAGAAATGGGTACACAATCAAATAAACAATTCCAATTAATATCAACTGATCCAAATTCAAAAAAATTTAAAATAATTGGAGTAGATGTATTCCTAGTCCCTGATGGTATAAAAATGAAAGGTAACAAGATAACAACAAAAACAAGTAAGATTAGTCTAAACACATTTGATGAAAAAAGATTCTATGTAAATAATATTAAATGCTATCCTCATGATGAGAATCTATATCTATTCAAAAGAGATCTAGTAAATAAAATTATTAATATTACTTGAGAGCTATTAATAAAATTAGGGTTAGATGTAAGTAAAGAATCTTTAGAATCATTAAAAAATAATATTTCAGAACTAACTATTAATGATGATAGAAGGTTAATTGAAGCCGCTATTAAACTATATAATGATCTGTGAATATAAAAATAATTAGTAGTTAGTATAATTATAGATCTAATTCATACATAGTACAATATTGTTTTCATATTATAGATCTATTTCATACATAGTTTAATAATATTTTTCAACATATAAAAATGGCTAAGCTAGATAAACTTATAGAATTAAACAGTCTAGGAAAACAAAACAGAAGAAATAGATTAGAAGAAAAACTAAGACAACAAGAATATTATGGTGACATAAAAGATTTATTTGATCCTCTAACTAAAACTTCAAATACAAACGCTGAAACAGTGCAAACTCTTCAAAACAAAACTTTAGCCGCGCTAGACAGTAATACTAATGCTTTAAAGAGTCTAGGACACCATCAACAAAGCAGCTTTCTTGCTGAATGGGCTGCTCTCTTAACACCCACGCACGATCCACCCATTAACAATAAAAGAGGATAGAGGCGAAACATTTGCTGTAGACAATGATATGATTGATACTTTGTTAGAAATGGGTAAACAAACAAATAAACAATTCCAATTAATATCAACTGATCCAAATTCAAACAAATTTTAAATAAATGGAGTAGATGTATTCCTAGTCCCTGATGGTATAAAAATGAAAGGTAGGAGTCTATGATTTTTCTAAGGGCTTTGCTTTTTTTTATTACTAATAAAGATGTAACCGAAAGAGATATAAAAGGTGATGAAAACAAAATAAAACAATTTCTAAGGGACATTGGTTGTAAACAAAGAGAAGATACTAACAGTAAAAGATCAAAACATATAAGAAAAATGTTTGCTAGTATCGGTGAACTCACTTCTCACGTTATATCAATACCAACCTCCAGTGAAGAATATTTATTTAATCGTGATACTAATGACTATGAACAAGGGGTAGAAGAAGAAGAAGAAGAAGAAGAAATTGATTATGAGACTGATAAACAAATAGAAGCTAGTGGTCCTACATAGACTTACCCCATCAATCAACGAAGTTGCCATTGAAATGTATCTATATAGTATGTAGCCATATATCTAAGCAACTATTATCTATGAATATTATTAATCAAGAGCAACTAGATAATTTTGTTATTAACTATGGTAAATAAATAATGATGGAAAAACAACAACAACAACAACAACTATTAGCTAAAGAAGTATTCAGTCCTCAAATAACAAAGTTTTGAAGAGAAATAATAATACCATTATATAAAGATGAAACATGGTCAGTTGATATAATTGATAAGTCATCTCTAAGTAAATACAAAAATAATTATAAGTTTATATTAACTTTTATAGATATATTCACCATATATGCATGGGCTATTCCATTAAAGATTAAATCTGGTTTATCTATAACTAAAGGTTTC
This sequence comes from Convolutriloba macropyga, assembly GCF_964194025.1. Taxonomy (NCBI): domain Eukaryota; kingdom Metazoa; phylum Xenacoelomorpha; order Acoela; family Convolutidae; genus Convolutriloba; species Convolutriloba macropyga. The sequence goes on along the minus strand of NW_027453728.1, from coordinate 10,239 downwards.
AAAATAGTATTAGGTGAACATCCACAGTGTGGCTCTGAAAGTCGAAAACCAGAAAAGTTATGGGTAGATAGAGGTAGTGAATTCTACAATAAAACATTTAAATCTTTTTTTAAAAATATGAATCAAAACTATATTCTACTTATAGTGATTTAAAGGCAGTGTTTATAGAGAGATTTATTAGAACATTATTACACATAATTAATACACCAAAGTTCATCAATGGTGATGGTAATTGTGTAAATATACTAAATGATGCAGTCATAACATATAGCAGTAACATTCATTCAACAATTAATTTGACACCAGTTGATGCTTCTAATAATCCTGATAAAATTAGATATATCAAGGAACCTGCTTCGCAGATTAGATCTACTTCTACTAAAATTGAACTAAAATTTAAAGTTGGTGATTATGTTAGAAATTCAGATAAACGTAATAGCTTCTCTAAGGGATACATTTCTAATTGGAATAGAGAATTGTTTAAAGTTAATGAAGTTTTAATAACACAACCACCAACATATAAAATAGAAGATATTAATGGTGAGATAATAGAAGGTAAATATTTCGAACAGGAATTATTAAAATCCGAGTTTGACTTTGATTCTAATAATAAGTTTTTAGAATCATTAGACATCTTTCTTACTGTAAACAAATACAAAGATGACAAGAAATAGATTTAACCAAGCGAAACATCAATCGCGGAACCCGCTTCTCGGATCAACATCAACAAACAACTTAAAACTAAGTAAGGCTCGTGGGTTATTCCTAGAAGATAATGATAATATTGATATGAAGGATACCTATAAAATTACAAATGTTCATCCTCCATTAGATGAACAAGATGTTGTTAATAAAGAGTATTGTGACAATAACTTATTATCTTCTAATAAAAAAATAGATATTTTAAGTAAAAACATAACTGAGCTAAGAACAGGTGAATTTGATAAAGTCAGAACTAAAACATTAAAAACTAAATGAAACACAAGTTAATGATGAACTAATTAATCAGTTTATTGAATCAGAAAATGAAGTCACAAATACTGTTAACCTTTGTAATAAAGTTGCCGCTGATACTATCTCTAAATGTAATCCATTAAAACAAGAATTTGATATTAATAAGTTTATTCAAAATATTACTAACATACAATTAGATGATATGTTTACTAACGGTCTAAGAGAAATGAAAGAATAGAATAAATCTCTTAGAAAAGTTATAGTACAATATATAATAGCTATACTTTTACGAAGTACGTTAGTTGATAATAAAAAAAAGCAAGACTTGAGATGCATTATGGTTTTAAACAAGAAGATATAATGAAAGAAATACAAAGATTTTTTGATAAAAAATGAGCAATCCAACAGCACCGAGTGAGAGATTACCATATCCAGATTTGTCATCAGTATCAGATAGATTAATAAATGAAAAGATTCAAGCTAATAATAAATTTAACAAGAATATTAACATTATAAAAGATATTATAAATTATTATGAAACTCAAACTAATAACTATAATAAGAAGTTAAGTACGTATAAAAATTATATTAACGTAGCTGAGATAACAGAAAAACTATTATCATCTATAGCAACAACGGCAACAACAACATCAGTTGCATTAACAGTTATAGGTTTACCTTATTCTATACCAACAGCTTTTGCTATAGCAACTGTTTGTTGTTCATTATCAAAAACAATAAATACTAAAATAAGAAACAAAATTATGAAGTATTCACAAACGTATATATTAAGTAAACCGTTTAGCGACAAGTTTAATAAACTATATACTAAATCAATGAAAGATAATAAAATAGATAATGATGAATTTAATGAATTAATTAAGGTAAATGAAGAATATAAGAAGAACAAGAAAAATAAGTTAAGTGTTTTTTTAGATTAAAGCTATTAATGCTTAGTAATAACAATGTTTCTAGTAATAATAATATTAGTATTAATATTTATAGATAGATATAGAGTTTTAACTGAAACTATAGTCTTAGTCTTAGCCATAATTAAATTATCTTTTCTTTGTACCTAAGCATAACCCTCTTCCTTTTTCTACTACCTTTATACCTTCACCAGTAGTTGCAAATTTATTTAAGTCAAGTGTGGCTGATAATGCAGCTCTAGAGTTTCTAGATTCAGCTGCACTTCCTATTTTGCTTGCTAGTTCTAAGGCTCTTACAGGATTTTTAGCAACTTTCTTTCCGAAGTTAACTGCAGCTCTACCAGCACTTTTAAAGAAATCTTTCAATCCCTCTGCTTCTATTGTTGCATCACTAACAGTCAATGACTTATTTCTCTTACACTTAACACAATTACCCTTTAACATCTTAGTACCTTTTGAAGTAAAAAAACCTCTAATGTTATTAGTACCACTATAATGTCTACCACCAACGCAATATGAATTAGTTTTGAACTTATTTAAAAGACTCATTTCTATATATAAAAAATAATGGAAGTTAAAAAGTATAATCTCTTTGTTGCTAAACCTAAGCCTAAGACTACGTGTTCCACCCGCGAGCGAAGTTCGAAGACTAAGCCTAAGACAAAGCTTGAAACTAAGGGTCTATCTCAAGAGAATAAAAAGAAATTAGATATTATTTATGCTAGGGGCTTTGTTAAGACTAGTAGGAAATAGTTTAGAGCTATGGGGTTTCGCACATGTTTCACCATAACTATGACTATAACTATAACAATGACTATAATTAAGAGATTATATCAACCATCTTTTTACCATCACTATGAACACTAATAACCTTTCTAGTTAATACTAATGCATGACATATAACATCGGCAACTGCAGCACTAAATTTAAAATTAAGTTGTATTGGTTGTGGACCTATATGATCCCTTTGATATCTAGTATCGAAGACATATATGCTATAATTACTTTTGAATGTTCTATGATTTATATATGGTTTTATATTATGTGGTAGCCCATTATAATCTTTATTAAAGCTAGCAATCTCTTTAGAAGCCCCTTTACAATTATTAGTACCATAAATAATATGCATTCTATCCTCGGGATAAAACTCACGACCAATTTTACAATAATATTCAGTAACAGTCATAAAATCAAATGTACTTGCATCATGAGTTTGTTCATAAACAATATATTTTTCAAAACCAACTATTATATAATGTAGTCTTTTCATACCACTTTCCATACCTAATTCAAACAAGAAGTTAGTAGCATTGGGTACATTTTTATAAAATGTCTTTCTTTTATAATAACTAAAGTCTACATTATTCTTTTTACTTAAACCCTTTTGCACAATAATTCTATTGTCATTACTAGGATCAATACTGAGCACACACCATGATATATCTCTAATATCTATATTACCAACATTACCAATTGCATCAGCACCAGCATTAACTCTAAATAGAGCTCTATCAATTTTATTTCTTTTTAATCTTAGTTTAAATCCTAAACCACATATAATCTTTTCTAAATCATTTACGATACCAAATAGATAACTCATCTTAATCATCATAAACATATGACCTCGTTCTGCAGCAATATAGTCACTTTTAAGTTGACTATCTCTATTACCTTCATTTCTAACAAAACCGCTCTCATATTCATCAACAGTACTAGTTAATAACTTATACATCAATAGATTAGAACGGCATTGATCTATATATTCGATAGTCCTACCACCAGTAGTTTCAAGCTTAACTGAACTAAACAATGCCATCACACCTAAATAACTAATCTGATATAAGCATTTTTAGCAAATACACCACCGGCATCATCCTATACAACAAACTCTATCTCTAGATATGAATCATAAAATTTAAATGATTCTCTTCTCTGTTGAGAATGATATTAATATTATTGTTAACCGTATTCATTGTTGCAAGATTATCAGGTTTATATTTTATAATCTTACTTTTGTGTATATCATCATTGTAACCATAAGTTGTTTCCAAATTAAAATTCATTTTCTTAATCCAAAAATTTAACTTTAACTATAACTATAATTATAACTATAACTATGACTATAACCAAAGCTATAATTATAACTATAAAAATAATCCAATATTTGAATATAAAAAATGACTGACAACTTAATTCTTTATGAACTACAAAAGATACATGAAACTCTAACTAAACTAAACACACTTAACTTGAGAATGATAAAGCCAACAGAAAATTTTAACTTTAGTGAACCTATACTTAACTCATCAAAATTAAGTTTAATTAGTTTATCTGTTTATAATTTGGTGTTTAATGTGAATAGAAGGAACAATCAATTCTTATATGAAACCCAAGGTGAAACATGGTCAGATACCCGTATTTTAGCTGTTATACCAGGTGCATATGAATTAGCCGAAATAGCAGAATTAATAAAAGAAGAAACTAATGGTAACGTTATAATAGAACCTGATAAGAATACAATGAAAAGTTAAATGGAGATAAAACAAGGTGCAATTAACTTTGACATAGAAAATTCAATCAATTAATTTCAGTCATAGAAAACTCAATTACATCTCAGAAAAATGTTGTTATTATGGGTTTTAGTACTATTAACATTCATTGTAATGTGATATCTGGTGTTAAACATAATGGGAATAACACAGACATACTATATACTTTTACTCTAACAGAGCCAACAAGATACTTGATAAATATTATACCCACTGATATCTTGTATCAAAATTTAATTAAAGATAAAATAGAATGTATAGAGTTTCATATTAAAGATGAGCATGGAAGACCTGTAGATTTTAATGGTGATGTATTGAGTTTTACTTTACATCTAGTCTAGATATAAACTTAAACTTAAACTAAACGACAAAACTCTCCGATCCCAATTAACTCTTAGTTTACCATTAATATTTTTGTTTTTAGTTAAATCAATGACATTGTAATCATAAGGCTCTTTCCATACCTTATTACATATATTAGCAAAATCATTATACCTAAGTTCAAAAATTTTAAAGAAGTCGTGATATATAGATATGAGGATTCTAGCTCTTTGTTCAAAAAATATATATAGATTAAAATTCTCTCTAACACTCTGTATATCTATTGTGAATTGATTTTGATTAAGATATATCATATTACAATTTTTATGTCTTCCCCTACAAAAGTATTCACTAATGACTGGTTCTTTAGCTCTAACATCATCGAATATCATAAGTTTCTTTAAGTCTTTTGGTAGTTGATCCGGAGAGGGTAAACCTTTTATATCGTTATAAAACTCAACATCTGCTTTATCGTTTATTCTCTCTACACCTTCATATTGATCACCAGTAGGACCAATGATGTATAGCGTATCAAAGTATATTCTAGCCAAAATTAGTTTTTTTAATAAGAATATCTTACCACATTCATCAGGACCAGATATTATACATCTAAAGTTCTCTGGGAGTGTAGCTTCAGTAATTATATTATCATCATTTAGACATGATTGAAGATCTTTATTTATGTTTACAGAGATATTGTTATTAAGATCGGTAAAACCGCTTGGTTTACCACAGACGGTGTCTGTTCGCGGATATTCTTTGGTGTCAGGTTTACCCCTTTAATGTTTTTCATCTAATAGATATATAAAATTATCATTAACATTATCAATAACATTATCATTATCATTGTCATTATCATTAACATTATCATTATCATTAATATTATCATTATCATTATCTTTAACATTAACATAATCATTATCATTATCATTATCATTATCAATATCATTAACATTATATTTATCATTAATATTACAACCTAAACAAAAACACTCATTATATATTCCCCGATATTTACATTGATTAACAAGAATATTCAAAGCATTGTTAATTCTAAATCCTTTATCAGTGAGATAGATCATATATAAACAATAAGATTCACAATAAGATCCATGATTTTGTTGTATTCTCTCATTAGAGCCTAGATCAACATATTCTTCTAAAATCATTGGTAGGGTTTCTACACCAAAACTGCCAAAGTAATACACAGGACCACCTTCTCTTCTTATAACTAAAACCCAATGTGTACCATCAGTTGCATGTAGATTTACAATAATGTTGTCGTTAGGTTCACTTGTGTTATCTGGAGTTTGATCACTATTTCAATTGGTGTTAGACTTATATCTTTTCCTGTATCTTTTATTCTGATATCACTCATAGCTTTATTATCAATATTAAAATTATTATTGAATTCCTCAAAAAATAGAATAAGCATTTTTAATAGGTATAAAAATGGAGACAGGTAGCGCAGTTATAATTTTCATTATCGTAACTGGATTTTAATTTTTATTATATGATTCAATACCGAGTAAATATACAACACTAGAGGAAAGCATTGGTGGATTTATGAATAGGAGTTTAGATAGACTTGAATATGAGAAGTCACCAATACATACTATTGTTTATGGTGGATCTGGAGCAGGTAAAACATATTTTATTAGACAGTATTTAAAATTATACATAGATCCGCGAAGCGGTTACACCGATCAAAACTAAAACCAAAACCAAAACCAAAACCAAAACCAAGACCAAGATCAAGCTAAAAATATAATCGTAGTATGTAAAGATGATAGAGATTGGATAGATCCTGAGACTGGTGAGCTTTATATTACATTTAATACATGAGATATAAATATGATCACATCAAAAAATAAGTCTAAATTCAAAGAGAGTGTAATTGTTCTTGATAATATGGGTGATATGTTAAATAGAGATATAACCTATTATTTCACAGAAGGAAGACATTATAATATTCAAATGATTGGAATGTGTCATAAACCAGCACAAATAATTAACACAGCAAGAATGAGTTGTGATACTATTTATATAACAACTTATAATGGAGCTGATCTATTTAAAAATTTTAATGAAATATATAAATGTGAACATAACTTCAATAAAATAATTAGTGAGTTAAATAGTAACTATTATAATTGTACGGATGGAATGTCAAATCAACTTCGTTGTGGTATAAATAAAGATAATAGGAAAGAGAATAATTTTATTATTATTAATAAGAATAGAACTATGTTATATGACTCGAGAGTTGGTTTCCTTGATTTAAAAGCTCTTAGTTTAAAAAATAAATTAGAAAGTGAAGACAAAAATAAAGTTGTAGCATATATGAAACCACTCATGATAAATGCTACAGAAGGAAATACTATTAATCACGATAATTATCAGTTCTACTTTAATAAACTTCTTACATTAAAAGGTATTAGAATACAGAATGATGTTTTAACAAAAGAAATGATTAAAGCAGATGGTTTTAGATTAATATCAACTATTTTAGGCATTTTAGCTACTTGTTTTACGATATATAATTATATGAGTCCTGATACAACAGTAAAAACTGCTGGACATGTGGCAGCGAGTGCAAGTAATATATTGAATAGAGCAAGTACATTAGTTAATAGGACTTCGTCCATCCGTGGAACTGCTTCGCAGATGCTTCGCCTTTTTGGCTACAGAGAAGAAGAGCAAAGAAAACAGTTTATCGAAAAGCTACAAGGAGAATATATAAATAAAGAGACTGGAATTTTAAGAAAAAGGGGGACGAATGTATTTAAACAGACTATATGGAAATAATAAAAAATTTAGAGATGAAAATATAAATTTTGTTAGAGGTAAAACAGAATTAGACCTTGAAATGTTTTTTGATAGAAGATATAAAACTAATACACTCAATACGACGGGAAAAAATATTTAACAGAGTTTGTCGCGTCTAAAGATAATACTAAAGATGTAATTGAAATCTTGCCTAAATATGTTGGTTGTAATTGTAATTTGGCCAATTATAAATGGTTATAAGATGTTTAGAGTGTAATCATAAATGTGGACTCCCTTTTAATTTAGCTTTTTTTTTATTCAATATATCATGAAGATAAAATTAGTAATTGTGCATGTGGTGATAAAACATTAAGTGGTATTTGCATGAAAATTTATTATTCTTTCAAAGATGAATCATGGATATAACTCTAGCTCTAGTATTATCTCTAACTCTAACTCTAATTTTAACTCTAGCTCTAACTCTAACTCTAACTCTGACTCTAGCTCTAACTCTAACTCTAGCTCTAACTATAACTCTAGCATTAGCTCTAACTCTAACTCTAAATCTACCTATAACTCTAACCCTAACTCTAACTCTAACTTTAACACCAAAGTCTTAACTAGAAATTGTAATAAAGGTAATTCTGTAAAATCACTAACTTATTTTGATGAGAGTAAGTATACATGTAGAAATTGTACTTCAGCTCAAGTTATTTGTCTATATTGTCCTTCTGTTGTGAGATTTGATGGGAGATGAGCTCATGTAAAGAAACAACATCCAGATGTAGAATTAACTAGAGGATTTAGTAGAAACTTAACTGAAAGATCAGAGGAGCTGGTTCCCAGATCTGTTAAGCGCCAAACTGGGGAAAGTTGTTCGTGTAAATGTTATAGTTTTGTATCATTTCTTATTAATAATGGAACAAATCCAGAAAAAGTAAAAGAGAATATAAATTTATTGAAGAGTATAGATAACTTAACATAAAAAAAATAGAAAGGTAAAAAAATACAAATTTATTAAAAAATTTAGATAGTTTTAAATGTTATTTAAAAAAGAGGGAAATCACTCTTTAAGCGCGATAAATAGTGATTTTGTACTGGGGCATCACTCCGAAAGGGGCGATTTCGCTCTTAGAGAGTGATTCGCTCTTAAAAGAGGGTTTTCGCTCTTATTTTGAAATTTGCTTTATTTTTTTAAATAAGTTATTAAATTTTGCTATTTCTTTGGGTTTTAGTTTAATTATGATTTAACCAAGTAGTAAAAAAAACAAGGATCTTAATATTATATAAATATTAGCAAAAATTAAAATTTATAAAAGAGTTTAGCTGGTTTTTTATTCAAGTTACACTGAAAATTACTAATCACTGTGTTTCCACCGATCTCAGTGTTTTTGACTGTATACACTTCACAGTGTGTCCCATATACTATCTCACAGCAGGGATCATCCTTTTTAAGAACTGTGAATTTGGTTTTTTTTTATCTCACTTAGTTTTATAGTATTTCATCAAATCGGGGGACGTTCACTGGAGTTAGTGAGGAAGGAACCCCAAGCCTTCCGTTTGCTACAGCAATTTAACTGGACTCGATGATTTAACCACTACGCCAAGTGAGACAGAATGTTTGGTTTTAGATTGATTAAATATTGATTGAGGAGGACATATGAAAATTTTTATTATTTTAATATTTCTTTCAATTTTTGTTAAAGTTTTCTTTTTTGTTCAAGTTATCCACGAAGTGGTTACACCAATTTTCGCAAGTTGGTTTTACGTGCTTTTTACACGGTTTCACTAGTTTTATACTAGTATCTGGGGACGTCCACTGAAGTCAGTGGGGATGGCAAAGCATGACCAAAGGTCTATCTGCGAAGCAGTTTCCCTGATAGAACCCAAACTATCCGTCTGATGACAGTTAATTACCAGCTTAACTCAATATTATTAGATCCGCGAAGCGGCTTCACCGATTGCACTAAGTGAGACAAGAAATGATAGATTTTGAGTGAATATAAAGATAATATGCAGTAGTGGATAAAGCAGGGATAGCAACAAGCAGTAAAATTGGGCCCGATTCGACATGCGCGATTAGCGTTAGGAGAAAGGGTCAAATTTTACTGGTGGTTGGTATCCCTGTTTTATCCACTACTGAGGTAAATTAAACTGCAGTGAAGAAGCTGTGCTCAAATTCAACATAAGTTATGAGTTTTCGGTAAACAAGGATACGAACAGAAAAACTTCAATAATACATCAATATTGTCAGGGATGGATGATCTCCATCCATTTTTCGCGAAAAAACAAGCAACAATATTAACTTCGATAGTTAAAAAAATCTTACAAAATGTTGTATGGAGAGGCATAAAAACCAAACCACTGAGAAAAGCAAATTTCACAACTAGATTTTAATCAGGGACAAAAAGATCACTATAACAACCTTCAAGTAAATTTAACATCTATAGGTTGGAAAACATGGAAAATATCATCGGACAGAAGATAAAGATATCTTTGACAGCCAATAACATCCTGAGCAAGCACCAATCTGGATACATGCCTGGAAGGTTAACCAGTTTACAACTAAGGAAAGTATTGGATGACTGGATGACTGGAGACAGGTCATGGATGTGACTTACTAAGAATAAGGGAAAACGTTTGACTCTAGCGTCTCCAAATTGTCATCATGCAGTTAGAAATATGGGGCCAATCAGTATAACGGATTGAAACTGTTC
>NW_027453727.1:0-19537 GCF_964194025.1 Convolutriloba macropyga | reverse complement strand
AATACGTGGGATAATAGGGGGTTGTCCTTGGCAGTGCCACATGTAAAACATTTGACTACGGCCGTGCATGGGTTAATTATTGTGATATACGTAAAACTAGCTTTCTTCCGCTTTTAATCCTTTGCTTTCACTTTGCGCCTTTCATTTCCCCGATTGCTAGACTTGAAGGAAAAGGTTGAATTGAAAACAACCTAATCAGTCAAAACAAAATTAGGTTTAATATTTACACTGCATTACTTCACGCCAGTTCACCAAAATTGCATGCAAATAAATTGGTTGTTTCATTAGTTCCGTCTTATTCTGCGTGCTGGTTCTTCTTCGCTGCTACTGCTTGCTTCTTCATCTTCAAAGTTATTTTAAGGGGTGGTCAGGAGAGCAGATTTCAGTGAAACTGGCGTCAAAATCTGCAATATCTTCAGTGTCAATATCAGATTCATCTATCTGCTCAGTAACTACTAAACCCGGGCGAGATTTTCTCAGGAACTGGTAGAGTCTGGTACTGAGAGAGCAGTTGTTGATGAAAGTTGGGACACTACAGTCTCATTAACCCATTCTGTACTGGGGCTGAGAAGTAATCTTCTGAGAGTAATTGTCACTTTCTCAAAGAATATTATCACTACCCCAACCAATTTTTTCGACACCAAAAATCAACGGTCTCATATCGTAAAAAAGAGTAGAGATTTTGTTCCACAAGGTAGAAATTGACGTTTGTTATCGAAAGCTGAAAGGCATTTTTTGTTGGTAGTATCAGTTTCCAATACATGATGATTGGAGATTAATCGTTTGTTTTCAGTACGGAACACGTTTCCTGTCGTCAATGTGCTCAAGAAATTATCATGCCGGAGACGTTGTTGAGCGGAATTTGTTACTCTTTTTGCCGAAAACTTTCAACAACATAAAGAAAAAAAAGCCTTCAATTAAGTGTTTAGATGTTTACTAACCCCTGTGTATAAAATAAAAAAATTTAACACCATTCAGAAGCCTACTAACAACCTTGGCAATTTAAAGATACAACTAACGAGCTTCAGAATAAACCAAGAATACTTACGTTTTGAGAGTAAGGAGTTTAGTTTTGGCTTTAAGCATTTAAACTCATTGAAAAATCTCAAGCAATTTCTTCCTTTAACTTAGGGACTAGCTGTTTTTTTTCTGTGCTGTATAAATAGTGATCATTCGTGTAATTGAAGATATCAAAGTTGCTAGTAACTGAAACTGGCTTTCTTGCTAATTCCTCATAAAATTTTCTACTAAGGATTTTAAATAGTAAACTATCCGTGTCACTATATAAGAGACGACAATCAAAATGAGTGCGAGTTGTGTAGTAATAGAAACTGTACATTTGAAACTTAGCCAGATCAAGTATAAGAGCTAAAATTATTGTTGGGGTGTTCCAATAAACCTTTCTTGCGCGAAAATGCAATGGAGCTAGGTTATCTCCAATTATCATGTAACGATCAAACTTGATATTTGAAATTGAACTCAGAACTTGAGCTGCATTTCGCGCAATGACAACCTTACTTCGTCTAAGTTTAGATTCGCAGTTTTACCATACATGCTTGTTCATGAGCTTATAAAAATCTCTTCAAAATTATTGCTGGGGGTTGATTTTTATTACTGTTGAGTGTAATATAGGGTGCTAACCAATTCGTCTGTTTGAACTGTAGGACAAGGTGTACTTTAGCAACAATTAACCGGAGACTAAAGTATGACTTGAGAAGTTTGTACTGTAATACATAATTATTTTTTTTAGAAAAGTGTTTGCATCAATTTTTTAACATTCGAGCTGCGTAATTTGTGTTGTTCTTTTATCTCTTGTTGATAATTGCCCTACCAATTATCTCGAACACTTTTTTTAGTAGGGCTAGGGGAAGTCTTGGAGTCATCGTATAATTGATCCGGGTGATTTAGGTCTACTTCGACAAAATAGCCAACTGAACAGTCGTTAGGTGTAGTGAGGACCTCGTTAAGGGTTATTTTTACGTTGAAGGAAAACTCCCGCACTAGTAGCTGGTCAAATAGCATGACAGCTCCATAAAAATTATTTGCGTCTACAGAGAACGCAAAAGTTGACTCCTCGGAGAGACGGCAATCTGATAAAATCTTTGCAAGAAATCGACGCTCCCCGTAAATATATATTGCTCTTCCTCATCTGTTCCTCAGCTGGTATCTGTACAGCAATAAGCTCCTAATGATTGCTGCATGGGAACTGAGCTGAGCTTCATAGGTATGCGTAAGTGAATTGACTTTTTCTTCTAACTGCCATAAAAGGTGTTTTGATCTGAAGCTTCAGGTAAAGAATTGTTCCTGAGGATTTATGGTTGCCTAGTTGTTTTGTTTGTTGAATTTTCTAACAGGAATTTTTAGTTGTTGTGCTGTCATTTTCACTGTTTGATGAATCTTTCCTAGTCTAAAGAAGGTTTCTGTTTGAATTAAATATGACTGGCTGGGTTTATCATATGAATCGAGTTTTGTTTTAGTAGTGGTCTGTTAAAATTTGGTAGTGACCGTACAGTAGTTATTTTGTCTTGGTTTGAATTTTTTGTATCTGTGGAGTTAATTGGTTGTAATTGGTTTCCGCATTTACTTTATGTGTTCCCAACAGATTTACCAATTTTTCGGTGTACTGAGAACATGGTGTCACCGTAGAGAGGATTGAAGTTAAAATCAGTACTCACTGAGTCATTTGGGTTTGTATCCATAGGTTAAGTAAGCAAAATTGTGTCTAAATCTGTGGATCTGCTCTGTTTCGGGAGAACTCCAAGGAATTTTTATGTTCTGATATATCCACTGCAAACAGATGGTTTTCTGCATGATAGTGTTCAAATGTGATTGCATTTTTTCAACGCGTTTTCAATGGAACACCGTTTTTTGAAAACTTTTCCGTGTCGTTTATGAAACGCAAAACTTCTGGTCTATTTGTTATTAATTGCGGTAATGCAGTAGTAAACTGATTTTTTTTAAAAAATGTGTCGTGCAACATTGTACAAAACAATTGAGAGTTTTAATAATTCTACCGTATCCGATTCTGGTAAAGCAGCGTCTGTGACCGAAAATACAAAAACAAAAAGCTGTGGTTAAGGTCTTCTATTTGCTGCATTACAATTTTGCGTACTGTTTCAGAACCAAATTTGATAGTATCCGTTTAAAAAAAATCATAATTTCGAATGACGGTTGCCTAAATTGTTCTACTTTTATGAGCTGTGTGATTTGTTCGCTGAATTCTTTGTGGCAGCTGAGCTTACTAACTCAACAATCAAAATGAATAGCACTTCAAGGCCATTTCAAGCATTGAAACTAGAGTAGCATGACAAGCGACATTTAAAGCTACATTCTATCGAAGCCATACGGATTTGTTCACTTTGCTGAACATTTATATTTAGTAACTTTTGTTAGTAAGCAATCATCATACAGGAAGTTAAAGTGAAATCCAAACTCAAACTACACTATTATTGCCACCTATTTGAGTGTTCACAATCATACAAGTTTAGCTTAAACGGAGCAAGAGATAACAAATTTGTAGACCAGATTCAATGAGTTTTGCGATTTTCATACCAATTCAGAGAGTGCAGAGCACGGTATAAGATATCCCGAATACCAAACTCAGTGTATCAGAGAATCTTATGATATAATGATCTACAACCATCAGAGATGCAACTTTGACATGTACGGCAGTATAAATAGGGCTCGAAAAACTAACGAAAATCAGTTGAAACTCGTTAATTTTGTCTTATTAAACTGACACACAATGCGTATTGAAGCACACTTTCTTGAGTGGTAAATTGCTTGTTATCGTAAATTGTTTTTGTGGATCATATTAGTGATTGTACAGTTATAATTTAATTTTGACTTGTTGAAAAGAGAATTAACTTTGATATTCTCAAAACTTTCTTTCTGAGCACACTTTCTTGAGTGGTAAATTGCTTGTTATCGTGAATTGTTTTTGCGGATAATATTAGTGATTGTAGAGTTAGAATTTAATTTTGACTTGTTGAAAAGAGAATTAACTTTGATATTCTCAAAACTTTCTTTCTGAGGTTTTGATAATTCTACCGAGGTAGAATTATACCGAGGTAAGAGAAACTCTGAGCAAAACACATAGTCAGTTATTCTCACTGGTTTTAACAAAGCCTAGCATAGTTTTGATAGTGGTGGTTATTGAAGCCATTTGGGAAACAGAAAATTGTTTATTAAATTGAATCAGATTTATAAGACCTGAATTGCTTTGAAAGCGCCCCGTTTAACAATGAGGTTCGCTACAAACTTGAAAATTGGTTGGTTGTTACTTCAAGTCATTTTTAACAATTCGTTAGGAGCCGATTTTGCTATCTCGAATTATAGGTTGATTTATCAACAAAAAACTTAACAAAAATTTTATTGTTTCAATTTGAATTATTTTGTTATTCTGAGAGAAACAAATTTGTTATACAGCAAAGCTGAGTAATTAGTTATTGAGACTATATTGAGCAACAAGTAATGCAACGATAATCTACAGTATTGCGCGTAATACAATTCACAAAATTTAACTGCAAAATCACAATAACCGGACAGATTTGAAACCGCCTAAACGAACTGGGCGGAGTAAAATTTTCCTTGACTTTGATAGGAGCGCAGCCGTTATATTTGGTCTGGCGACCCGGAATTTGAAGACAAATTGCAGTTCAATCTGATGAAGAGACTGCCAAAGGGATCCATCAAAGATAATCGAACGAAATAGCTGCGGAACGCCAGTGAGGCAGAGCGAAGAGTGCGAGTGCGATTCACAAAACAAGTTGAAGAACTAAATTCGCTTAACAAGAGCAGGCAAAGTAAAAACAAACAGCAACCAGGCAATCCAAGAAGCACAATCCACAGAGAGGAGCTTCAATCAACAGTTCAGAGGTACGACAAGAGGTTCCAAGATTTAGTGGAAGAAGTTATAAAATAATTGAAGATTCAGATCAACCCAACAAATTAAAGGTCCTCTTCCAACAGACTGTTCACCTTCTAGAGGAAGAAATAATTAAGCAACTGCAGCGTCGAAACAAGCTTGTGTCCTGCCAAGCAAATTTTGTTGAAGAACATATGAAAGAGGCAAGTAAGTGCAAAGCAAAAAAGCAATCGTTGGCTTTCATATATAGGTAAAAGCACTCAACCAGCAATGAATGCACGGCAGAGCAACGCAACCCAAGCAGTAAACGACAGCGAGGGCAACAACAACTACCCAACGACAACCCAGTTGTTCAGCAGTACAGAATTGAGCAACAGTAAGCGGCCAAGAGACGGAGAATGTTTCGGAAACATCTTCAGCAGAGCAAAGGTGCGAGGAAAGGATGAGGAAATTCGATAGAGATTTCGAAACAAAGATGAGATTAGAACAAGCACGGTTCGAGTGGAGGAAGCTAGAGCTGGAAATGCAGATGAAGGAACTGGAAACCAAGCATCATCTACTGGAGGGAGAGCGTGAACTAGATCGCAAAGTTAAGAGAACACCCTTAGAGAATGATGATGATCGTTCCCAATCAACTAGTGCTAGAGACAAGTCACCCTTCAACTGGACCCCAAAGAAGAGCGATGTCTCAGATTAGGCCAGTAGAATCGACAACCTTCTAACACCAGATCGATCAACAGCTCGCTTCGAAGTAAACCTTGAAGTGAACAGGCACAGTCACTTCTCACGATATCGCAGTTAACGGGACCGATCCTCAAGTGTTGAAGACCGGGACGTTTCCCGCAGAGCTGGTGTACGATAAAACAGCGGGTACGCAGGTAGCAGTAGCTTACCAAAACTGAAGTTGAACAACTTCGATGGAAACCCCCTCGAATGGCCGGAGTGGTCCAGTATGTTCATTGCTACAGTGGCTCAACGCCCAATACCAGACTCAGAGAAGTTGAGCCATCTGGAGACTCCACTGACAGGCAAGTCAAGGCAGTTTCTGAATTTGCAGTTTCATTACAGCATTTTCTGAAATGAGCTATTCTGGACAATTCTATGGTACTGTATGGAGCATTCTTGAGAGGAAATTTGGAAGGCCTCATGTGATCATTGATGCAAAACTGGAGAGTCTTCGCAAAGCAAGTCAGGTGAAACCTACCAACTCAACAGGTTTGATCAGTTTCTCAGTTATTGTTTCGAACTTTGTGAATGTACTCAAAGAGTACAAACAGATTGCTGATCTGCAATCAAGCTCGACACTCTATGTGGCAGTAGATAAATTACCTCAAGTTCTCAAAGAGAAGTGGTGGTTCTACGTTGATGATGAAGATGAAGATTGGCCTGATCTGATAATGTTTGAAGAATGGCTATCTAGCATAAAATTTGTGCATGAAGGGTTTTCTGCTTTCAAGCGAGAGCGAAGAGGCACAAATAGAGACAAAAGATTCTCGAAAACATCGAACTTCAGTGCTAGTTCAAACGTGAAAGAAACCCAAGAAAACGAAAATTGATCACCGTCCGATAGCTGATGGCACTCATAAAATATGGACTTGTCCACTATTCAGGAACATGAGTTTGAACGATCGGTAAGCAGCAGTGAGGAAGCAACGCTTATGTTACGGATGTCTAGGCAAAGGACATGCAATCAAAGACTGTAAAGTTAACGTGTGCGGGATAAAAAGATGCATCAAGAAGCACAACCAACTGCTACAAACCAAATGGACGAGAGCAGTCACGCAGTCAACGTAAGCGCAGCAACAATCAACCAGAGTAACGAAGCTAAGAGCCTTCTTCAGATATTTCCTGTCTCAATGCAGAGCGGTGGCAAGAATCTGAACGCATATGTTTTCCTCGATAGTGGTTCAACGGTTTCTTTCATCGATCAAAGTTTTAGAGAGAAGCTACAAGCCAAAGGCACCGATGTGACGCTCAACATAGCTGGCATACACGGAATGAAAGATCTGAAGACCGAAATGGTTCCTCGCAAAATAAAAGGACTATATTCAAAGGTGCATCCAATCGAGGAGTTTGCACAGCCGTCAACCTCCATGAGAATCACAAATTAAAACTACAGCAAGCTGATGCAAAGCTTCAATCTCTAGAGTGTTCTACAAAATCTTCATCTTGATGGAAGTTGGCATCATCCTTGGTCAAGATGCTTACGAGCTAAAAGGGCCATTGGACTACATGATAGGAACACGAAGTGAACCTTTCGCCGTTCTAACAGAGCTAGGATGGGTAGTCAAGGGACCCATAACGGGCAAGAGAAGACAAAACGTTGGTCATTTTGCTTTCACTGAAGATGTGAAAGTGGCTGAGAAAATCCAACCTGGTTCGTCAGTCAGTCAAAGTAGGAACTGCATGCACAAAAGATGCCGGAGAGTACGAAAAAGTTTACAGACAAGCGATACGGAATTGGAATGCCGTGGTGTCAACTAGAGCCAAACCTACCGAACAAATATAGCTCAGCCTTGGGTCAGCTTTACTCACTGAAGCGACGATTCCAAAGGGATACAAAACTAAAGAATTTGTATCAATAGTCAATCGATACAGATGTAGAAAAGAGATTCGTGAAGATATTGGGCGATTCCAATGTGAAAGGCACCTCCGAAAAGGAATGGTATTGGCCACACAATCCAGTACTAAACCCGAACAAGCCTGGAAAAATAAGATGTTTTTGCAATGCTGCATCAAAGTACAAAGAAGTGTGCCTAAATGATAAGCTACTAGCAGGACCTGGTCTTCTACACGGGTTGATTGGGACAATATTCAGAATCCGTGAAGGATCAATAGCCATGACAGCTGATATCGAATCGATGGTTCTACATGTGCAAGTTCCCGAAGAGGATAGTAGCTGCTTAAGTTTTTTTATGGCGTTCAAGGACTAACGAACCTGTTCAGATATACGAATATCAGCGTCATGTGTTTGGAGTTAAGAGTTCTCTAACTTCCGCAAACTATGCTCTCAAGCCAGTGGGACTCGACTACGAAGAAACGTATCCAATTGCAGCCCTGGAAAAACAAAACAACTTCTACATGGACGATTTCATCAAATCAGTAGGAACCCCTAAAGAAGCAATTGAAGTATTCAATCAAATACAACATCTTTTCTCACAACATGGATTTGAACTGAAGGAGTGGATAAGTAACAACGACGCAGTTACCGAAGCAATCCCAGAAGAGATGAAATCAATCAGCAACTCGAAGCAAGTCGAATTAGAACCCAATACGGAGGGATCCTCGGTGCTAGGACTACAATGGACCGCTAAGGATGCTAGTCTTCAAGTGTGCCGAGGTACGAACAAGGAAGTTGAAGCCCATATAACCCAGAGGAAGATTCTGTCACTGGTCTCCTCAGTTTTTGACCCAATCGGACTGTTTGCTCCGTTCAATGTTCACTTGAGACAACTTCTGCAGGCATCTGAAATAAGCATGGACAACATTGGGACAAACTAGTGGAGCTTGGCGAAGAAGATGAATTCCTGAGATAGAAATAACAAATTCTTGTCGTAGCTGAAACAAGCATTGATACTTCAACGGAGAGTGGGATAAAGCTCAACTTCATGTGTTTGCTGACGCATCTGAAGACAAGATGTGTGCAGTGGCCTATCTACGTTCACAACCAAAAGAATACTCAGCTGACATTTGTCATTGGAAAATGCAGAGTGGCCCCGATGAGACATCTTCAATACCCCAACTGGAATTGCCAGCGGCACTCATGGCAGTGAGGTTGAAGGAACAGAAAGACATGAAATGAAGATAAATAGTTGCAGGTTTTGATCGGACTGAACTACAGTATTACAACGGATACACAGTTCCCATTGTAAGCAACAAGTGTTTTTGGCCAATCGAGTGGCTGTGATACTAGATACGACTGATGTTTAATAGCTGAAACATGTAAGCGGTATCAACAACCCAGCGGACATTGGCATCAGAGCAATCAACATTGAGGAACTCAAGAGAAGTGAGGGGCTCACTGGGTCGGACTGGCTGAAGCTACCAGAAACCGAGTGGCCAGAGCAAGTGAACCTAATCTTTGCATCAGATGAAGAGAATATACCCTCATAAGTCTTCATGATACAGGCTGAAGAAGACAAAGCTGTTATTCAGTGGGAATAATTCAGTAAATTTAACGGACTAGTGAATACAGTGGCATATGAACAGCGAGCATTGAGCAAACCCAAACCAGCACCACTTGTAGTCAGCATTGGAGAAAGAAAAAAAGCAAAGTCAATCTTCTCCAAGTTAATTCAGCAAGAACAGTTTGGTGAAGAGATGAAATCTCTCAAAGCTGAAAAGGAAATTCCAAAAGGCAGCAAAATCCTACAATTCTCACCCTTTCTAGACGAGGAAAAACTTATTTGCTCCAAAGGCAGAATAGGCAAAAGTCCATTCGATTTCAATGCAAAACATCCAGTATTGCTACATTGTAAACATCATGCGGTTGAATTATTCGTGCGAAACGGGCACAAGGACAACCAACACGAGGTCAGTGAGCATGTAGAAAAATTGTTCAGCAGTAGATGTGGATCCAAGGCATACGGAACGCCTTAAGATGAATCCAGAAAAAGTGTGTTACCTGCAGAAAAGGCAGAGCACAAACGATAGCACCAGTTATGGCAGATCTACCCGAAGAGCGGTTAGATGCTTCAACAGCCTTTATTAATGTTGGAGTTAACTACTTTGGCCCTTGCATCGTGGAGCTTGGGCGAAGAAATGAAAAACGATGAAGGTTGTCTGTTCACATGTCTAACTAAGAGAGCTGTGCATATAGAAGTGGTACACAAGGTGGACACAGATAGTTGTCTCAATGCAATTGTTCGATTTATTGCGCGAAGAGGCAAACCGAGTACGATCATCAGCGACAACTCGACAAACTTTGTTGGAGCTGAAAGAGAATTTGTAGAGTACGTTGCAGGCTGGAACAAAGAAGGGATCGAAGAACATCTGACTCAACAAGGAATCCGATGGAAGTTCAACCCACCCGCAGCACCTCACTTTGGAAGAGTATGGGAACAGTTGGTTAGAGGTTACAAAAAAGCATTGTATGCAGTGTTGGGGAACAGATCAGTGACTAAGGACGTTTCTTTCGATGTGTGTTGTTGAGCAGACATTGAACGCAAGACTTTTGACTTCAATCAGTTCCGATGTTAATGACTTAGAAGCAATGACCCCCAATCACTTATTGCTTAGCAATAAGAACGTTTGCTTACCCTTTCTAACATGCGCACAAGGTTTTGTCGATCATCGAATGCTCTTCCGGCAAACTCAAGCATTTGCAAATCTCATATTGGACAGATTTTGTAAAGAGTATCTGCGAACTCTGAAAAATCGGTAAAAAAGTCGTTCTACGGCTTACGAAACCCTTAAAGAAGGTGATCTCGTTTGGTTGATTGAAGATAGCAACGAACGTGGATATTACAAACTAGGTCGAGTTACGGAGACCATCGTTGGATCTGACAGTGTGATTCGATCAGCGATAGTTCGAACGAACGACGTAGTGTAGAAGAGACCAGTAGCGAAGCTCGCCACAGTACTACCTGGAAAATACGTTTTCGCAATGGAAAACAGGGCCAGCGATGTGACGGCTGAGCTTACTAACTCAGCAACCAAAATAAATAGCGCTTCACGGCCGTTTCAAGCATTAAAACTAGAGTAGCATGACAAGCGAAATTTAATGCTATATTCTATCGAACCATACGGATTTCTTCACTTTGTCAAACATTTATATTTCGTAACTTTTGCTAGTAGGCAATCATCACACATTAAGTTAAAATGAAACTCAAACTCGAACTACATTAATTCTGCCACGTATTCAAGTGTTCACAATCATACAAACTTAGCTCAAACGGAGCAAGAGATACCCAACTTGGTAAGTCAGATTCTATGAATCTGACTATAAGTTGAGTTATCAACGAAAAACTTAACAAAAATTTGATTGTTTCAATTTGAATTTTTTTTTATTCTGAGAGAAACAAATTTGATATACAGCAAAGCTGAGCAATTAGTTAATGAGACTATATTGAGCAACAAGTAATGCAACGATAATCAAAGTATAGCGGATAAAACAGTTCACAAAAGTTAAATGCAAAAACACAATAACCGGGCAGATTTGGAACCGCTGAAAGGAACTCGGCGGTGTAAAGTTTTCCTTAATTTTGATAGAACAGCAGCCATTGCATTCTTCGAAGCAATTCTAATAGTGTATCCGAGAGAGAGAGAGAGAGAGAGAGAGAGAGAGAGAGAGAGAGAAAGTTTGAATATCATAGATGAAGGATGCGTAGAGGTAAGTTATGGGGTCGTGTATGAAGCGTGTTGTTCTTTGGTTAATTAATGATCTAGGATATCTTTAAGGTAGGATGTTAATTTTTTTAGCGGTATGAGAGGTTTCTCTTGTCCCTTAAAGAGAAAAGCTGTTGTCCTTGGTTAAGTTGTTCGGCAGTTTCAGTTGGAGAACGGCAATTATGTGGTGATTTAGCTTGTTTACAATCCTAAATTTAATATCTCTCTCTCTCTCTCAACACACAATTCTTTCATTCTGTACAATTGCTTCTTGACCTTCATTTTTTAAACACTTTCTTATGCATTGCTAGTTTTAAACGTTAGCACAATAGTTCTTTTTAAGCAACAGATTCTGTAACATAGTTCTAATTGTGAATATCAATAATTGTAAATTACTCCTGTAAATATCCTCCTGTAATATATTCCAATCATGATGATGACTGCAGAAAAGTTTAATAGTTATTCAAAAGCGGATCTTTATAAAATTTATTGCGAACTTTATCAAAAATTAGAGGAGAAGGACAGTCTCATTGCCGAGCATGTGGTAACCGTGAGTGAATTCCTTAAAAAATCGACACAGGTAACAACTAATTCAGCTATTATAACACCAACGATTAACACGAGTGCAAAAAATGACGTTTTTATTCGAAAGTTTGAAACATTAGAGATCGAGGAGAAAACAGAAAATTTTTTAATTGGTAGTAGTATAATCAAACACCTGGCAAGAGATCGGACATTTCCTCAGGACTGCAGTATACATGCTTACCCAGGCTCGACAGCAAAGGAGAAATTGCAATTATTACAGGGTTACGATCAAAAAAAGATGAAAACAGTTATTTTACAGGATGGGACCAATGCTATTCTAAAACAAAAAAGTGATCATTTAGAAACATTATTCTCAGATTACAAAGATCTTGTCTCTGCAATACAGGAAAAGTTCAGCCCAGAATCATTGGTATTGATGGAAGTGCCTCCTTTAAAAAAATTGCCGAAAAACGAACAGACAAACAACAAAATTTATGAATTCAATGAAAAACTGCGAGAGTATATTACACAAGAAAACACTGAAACAATCAAAATACTTCCTGTGTGCAACATGTTGAGTCAAATGGCAAATTACAACGCTCTCTTTTACGATGACATACATTTTAATTTTCAGCAGGGAATTCCGTTTATTAAAAACGCAGTTTTAAGTCATTTTCTTTTAACTTCTTGTAATCTTGTTCGATTACAACCTTTGCAATATTCTCAAAGTGCATACGTGAGTAGGGCTAACACTTACAAACCATGGAGACAAACATATCGTTATACAAATGGATTTTAGCTGCAGTTTCTGTTGTTTTTAAACTATTTTGCAACGTGTAATGATTTACAACCAAGGAAACAAATGTGCTCATAGATTCTTTGAATACAAGTAAACCAGTCGGTCCTTCAAAAATACCAGCTTGGGCAAAAAAAGATGCTAAAGCAGCGCTAGCGGAACCACAATGTTATCTCATTAATCAATTCATTACAGAAGGAAAATTTCCAGAAGATCTTAAAAAAGCTTGTGTAACTCCACTCTTCAAAAAAGGGAATCCCGAAGACCCACTCAATTATAGACCTATTTCTGTCACTTCTGCTTTGTCAAAAATTTTTGAAAAGGCGTTCAGTTCACAAATCACAAGTTTCCTCGAAAGGGAGCAATTATTGTCGGCTAGTCAATTTGGTTATAGAAAACAAATTTCAACAATTGATGCTATCCTGAAATCGACAGAACAAATAAGATTAGAACTCAACAAGAAAAAAAATGTTACAGGGGCGTTTTTAGATCTTTCAAAGGCTTTTGATTCTATAAACCACAAAATACTGTTACGGAGACTAGAAAATATAGGTTTCGACGAACATGCTACCAATTTAGTAGAGAATTATTTGAGTAAAAGAACGCAAAGAGTTGTTCTGAATGGAATTGAATCGGACTGGATAAATTTGAAGAGAGGAGTTCCACAAGGTACTATTTTAGGACCTCTATTATTTAACATTTACGTCAACAATTTAGCAAAGATTGTTGAAGAGGATTGCACGGTTGTACAGTACGCAGACGACACTTTTCTTTTTACATCCGACACTGATGAAATATCGGCAAAAACAAAACTTGAACATAACATCTCAAAAATTATTGATTTTTTTGCAAAGTCCCAGTTAGTAGTGAACAAACAAAAAACAGAATATATTGTGTTCAGCACCAGGAAGAGGTTAACAAATACTGTTCTGAATGTTGACAATGAAAGAATAGCAGAATCAAATAGTGTGAAGTATCTTGGCGTAATTATAGACAGCAAACTAAAATTTGATGGAGAAGTGAAAAAGATTCTTCAGAGAATGGCTTGTGGAATAAAAGTTTTGAATACACTAAGTAAAAGTTTACCACAGAAAACGAAAGTCTTATTACTTAATGCAATAGTTATAAGTCATCTACATTATTCCGCTCTAATTCTGATAGGGTTGCAAAAGTCATTACTCACAACTTTAGAAAAACAATTGAATTGGGGAATAAAATCCATTTTTAATAGGAGAAAATACGATCGGTCTACAGATCTCAAACTTCGCAACAAAATACTACCAGTTTCTTTTCTCTTGAAATATCGTTGCTCAAAATATTTTATTCGCTTACTCAGCAACGATCTTCCAGCGTATAAAATTGAACCTCTCTCTACCATGAGAATAAAACAACATGACAGGTCAAAAAAAGTAACTTTCGATATAAGAAAGAACAATAAGTTTTTAACTGATTCTTTTATTGCACAAGCCATTCCAATTTATAATAGTCTGCCTTCTAATATTAGACTGAAAACAACATCGAAAGCTTCCTTAAAAAAACAACTGAAAGAATATTTTTGGAAAGAATTTTTGAAGGACCCAAAAGTAACTGATATTAAAGATGATATTGAGAGCATTAGATTTTAATTTTAATTTTTAATCTTCACGATGTACATATAAAATTGTGAGAACATTTTATGTTCGCATTTTAGGCCATTTTTTAATAATGTAAGGTCAAATTTTTAGTTAAGTAATTTAATGATTTTATAATTTTACATAATGTTATATTCTTAACTTTACATTGCCTCTTTTACCATTTGCTTTTTATACTTATGTGTACCAGAGGAAATTAACAATGTTCTTTTTTTTTTTAATATTAGATAATGATTTTATATCTCCTCATCATCGCTAATTCTCTTGTTGTGAAAAAATTTTTCCACAGTTGTGTTTTTTGTCAGCTTAGTAGAGTAAGTCTATTTCTTTATCTTTGGTTTAGTTAAGTTTTTGTAATTTTTACTTTTGTCTGTTTCTGTGCAGCAATTTAGTAGTATTACGTATTTCCTGGTGATTAAGTCTAGGCTTAGGGAAAAAGAGTCATAATCGGTTAGTATAATTAAATTCTGTGAAAGAATTGTGTTTCAGAATTCAATGAGTTCTTTATATGGTTAAAATTTGCTAACTCACTTGTCGCTAACTCACTCTATACTTCAATTATCATAATGACGAGGAAACTTTTTCCGTATATCTTTTAGCTCGGTTGGAACTAAATTGAGAATCAGTTTTCACTACTAATGGTTCGCAAGGACTATTGAATTTTGTCAAAACGTTTTGAAAGCTAAATAGAATCTGCAATTTAATTCATACTTATTGGATTGCAGTCCAAAACAAAAAACGTAGAAAAAAAATTCGTCAATTGCTTAATAGCTCTTGATCATAAAATTGTTTATGATCACGCTGCTTCGAACCAATTTTTGTGGTAATAGTATAGTGTGTGGTGTTTCAGGTGAAAAATACCGTGCAAACGAAGGTACAATGTTTTGCAGTGATGATCACTTATATTGGGGCGAAGGAAGATGCGAGTTTGCTGCTAAAAGAATAGAAGAATGCCTTGAACGGTGCTGGAATAACTGGATGGAGGATCACGTAAATTGGAGATGCCCGCAATTTGCAGAGTGAAGTGTAGCAGCCCCGGCTGGGGACCAGATCCAAGACCCATAGCTCTGGTCAGACCACATCTCATCCTACCATCTCTCACCCCACTCTCTGTGAGTGTCAAAGTACCTCTTGGTCTGATCAGAGCTGTCTTGGGTAGAGGAAACCAGCTGGGTAGTACGCAGTTAGACATAATCTCGGTCCATATATATATATATATATATATATATATATATATATATAAATTATTATAATAAATAATAAATTCGTTTGCGATATACAAAGAATACAGACATCACTCATGTACACCGCGCGAGCACCAAAAGGCCGGAAGCCCGTGTGAGGGGCCACTTTAGAGCTTCTTTTCCCGGAAATCTTCTCTTGGTTTTGCATTTTTTAAAATGGGTAGTCAATTATGGACACTTGTTCTAATGCTAGTGAAAAATGTCATTAAACACAATAAATATGATCAGTTACCAAAAAAGATTATTAATAACTTCCGTGTCTAAAGTGTAATTGGCCCTTA
The DNA here is from genome assembly GCF_964194025.1 of Convolutriloba macropyga. NCBI lineage: Eukaryota > Metazoa > Xenacoelomorpha > Acoela > Convolutidae > Convolutriloba > Convolutriloba macropyga. The sequence goes on along the minus strand of NW_027453727.1, from coordinate 3,866 downwards.
CTTTATGAAGAAATTCATTCAACTTTTGCTTCTCACAATCAATTCTGTTTCTTATGATTGTTTCGTCAAATTTTCGTCAAATTTTGCCAGTATGTTATTTAATAAGCGAACTCTGACTGATAACCACTTTCTGTTATGCTTACTAAGTTTATGAATGGTAGGTAAACTTTTTAGTCTCTTTGTATCATTTAATGACTTTTCAGCTTCACTTGTTTCAAGGAACCTGTTGACTGTTTCAGTTGGATGGGATATGCGTAAGATTGAAACCAGTAACTTAAATACTTCTTATACGTGTAGTTCAAAAACTGGAGCTATTGCGTTCTTCTTTCAAGTCGAGCGAACCTCGTCCGTTTTCTTTAATTGAAAAAACTCTTCTGAGAAAAAAATTTGTTGTCCCAGTAACTTTGTTACAATGGACTTGGTTTTGGTTCCATAAATTAAACCTCCATATTGGTAACGAGGTTGAACATACTGTTTAAAAATTTTTACTAGAATGTTTTGTGTCTAGAAACTGGCGCGTTTGATAAAAAAAATAATTATGAAATCTGCGCAATGTTTTTCAATAAAATTGAATGTTCTCTGAATTCAAGTTGATAGTCAATGAGGACCCCAAAAAATGTCACAACTGTTTTAGCTCGAATTTCGGCGTTATTCTATGTGAAAGATTCAGAATGTTCATTTTTTTCCCACCAACATGAAATGTGCTTTAGCTTTGTTCAGAGTAATTTTGTTGTTTTTCATGCATTCTGAAACTTTACTTAGCTCCTCTAGATGACTGTTTTCATTTTAATCTCCAAAAATCTTTGTGTCGTCTGCAAACAAGCTATTTTCACAATTTTTGACAATCGTCGGAAAATCATTGATGTACAAAAAAAGAGAAGTGGTCCTAGAACGGATCCTGGGGTACACCATGATTAATGTCTCTCATACTTGATGGGTTGTCGTTGAATTGCACAAATTGTTTGCGGTTGGAGAGAAAAGAATGTAGCAACCCTTCTACTTTACCTCGGAGACCAGTTCTTTCCATTTTAGCTGGAAGCAACTGATGATCAACTGTGTCGAAGGCTTTTGATATATAAAGCAACGTGCACTGGAATGGTTTGTGCTGTTTTCGTTCAATTATTAATTCAAACGTTTGGATTATTCCGTCGACCGTTGAACGCTTCGTAGAAAATCCAACTGCCTCCCTGACAATACCTTATGTTTTTAAAAAACCTAATATTCTTTTGTGCAAAAGTTTCTCAAAATGTTTGCCTACTGCTGGTAGTTAGGAGATGGGTCGGTGATTTCCGGCATCAATCTTTGGTCCCTCCTTATGAATGGGTATCATTTTACCAATTTTAAGTAAATTTGGGAAGCAGTCTTCCTCGATGCATTTGTTGAAAATTCGGCTAAGTTCTTCTGAAATTGTCGGTGACACAGTCTTTTGAAAAAAAATTGATAGTCTAAAAGTATCTAGACTTTTCTTGTTGTTCATACGTTTGAGTTCATTAAATACTTCGACTTTGTCTGTTTTACTTTGAAACCTTGATTTTTTTATTCTGTGGTATGCTTCATATTTCAAAGTTATTATTGATTTTTTTTGCCAAATTTGGTCCCACTTCAACAAAAACGCATTGAGCACTGTTGCGGAAAAAGCTTTCGGTGGATCATGGTTAAGGCCTATGCTCTTTTCGTTCGTCATGTTGTTTACGAACTGGAAGATTTTTTTTTGTTGTTTCTGTCATTTTCTACAGAAAATTCACGAGTAAAACTGTTTCCTTGATCTGCGAACTAATTGTTTACATTTGTTGCGCTGCCGTTTGAAATTTTCTTTGGCCTCCTCAGATTTATCATCTAAAAAAATTCCAAAGCTTGTTCTTCTTAGAGCACTGGTTTTTGACTTCATTTGTTAGCCGTATCTTTCCTTCATTTTGTGGTTTGATATATTTTTGAGGTATTATTTCGTCAAGTACTTTATCCAATATCTCCGAGCTAGTTAGTATAATTTTTTTGGGAAAGGGTTTTTCTCAAATTCTTTTTGAATTTTGTTATTTACCAGGAGTTTTGTTTCTAAATGTTCTGGTTTTTCCATTTTCGGGTAATGAAACTGCTTTTTTCACTGTCTTCTTTTGTGTTGATTGATCCCGATTCTATGATGACACCAAAATGGTCACTCGCTGATGAGTTATGAATATTCTCGTAAAGTCTTTAGGATTGTTTGCAAGCTCAAATCCTAAAGCATGTAGAATTTGTATAAGATTTTGTTTTCGTTCTGACTAAACCGCATTGTCTAAGTTGAAGTCACCACAAACAATGTGATTAGTTTTACTTTGTTCTCCAATTTCAAATAAATGGTTCATAAGAATGTCGACAAACTTTAAAACGTTCTCTTTTGCTGCTTTATATATTACAGTAGTCAGAAGTTTTTCCCCTTTTGGGGTTTTAACAGTTATAATCTGTAAATTTTATTGATTAGTTCTTTGATGTAGCAATATAATTTTTCAGTACTTAGGACTGCCACGCGTCAACCCCTTTCAACATTTCGGTTGTACGTTTCAATAGATTTCCACCTGTCTTGGCAGAAGATGTTGAGTTTTGAATACTCTCGCACCCATGTTTCTGTTACAATTGAAAATCGAGGCTTAATTTTTAAAATTTTAAGCTCAACATTGAGTTCATCGAAATTGGCTTCTAATGAGCGAATGTTTTACAATTATAGCTGTTTCTCCGTTTCACGTTTATTTGATCTTCGCGCTTTATTTTTAAGGATAATCTTATTTATAAGATTGCTTTTTATCGCTTATCAGGTTTCTTTGCAGATATTCTCATAATTTTGTCAATTTGTGTTTCCGACATGTTAGCAGCCTCAAAATTGCGTTAGCAGCCTCATTATACAACTTAAAAAGTATTGATAAGTTAAATGTTTGATGAAAAGCTATAGCCTGTAGCAGCTTAGCGGTCCAAAGCGCAATTTAAGAGAGCGACTGTTTAGCAGACATCAATTTTTCTTGTTATAGATATATAATAATATAGATAGATAAATAGAGAGATAGATAGATAGATAGATAGATAGATAGATAGATAGATAGATAGATAGATAGATAGATAGATAGATAGATAGATAGATAGATAGATAGATAGATAGATAGATAGATAGATAGATAGATAGATAGATAGATAGATAGATAGATAGATAGATAGATAGATAGATAGATAGATAGATAGATAGATAGATAGATAGATAGATAGATAGATAGATAGATAGATAGATAGATAGATAGATAGATAGATAGATAGATAGATAGATAGATAGATAGATAGATAGATAGATAGATAGATAGATAGATAGATAGATAGATAGATAGATAGATAGATAGATAGATAGATAGATGGATAGATAGATAGATAGATAGATAGATAGATAGATAGATAGATAGATAGATGGATAGATAGATAGATAGATAGATAGATAGATAGATATATAGATAGATAGATAGATAGATAGATAGATAGATAGATAGATAGATAGATAGATAGATAGATAGATAGATAGATAGATAGATAGATAGATAGATAGATAGATAGATAGATAGATAGATAGATAGATAGATAGATAGATAGATAGATAGATAGATAGATAGATAGATAGATAGATAGATAGATAGATAGATAGATAGATAGATAGATAGATAGATAGATAGATAGATAGATAGATAGATAGATAGATAGATAGATAGATAGATAGATAGATAGATAGATAGATAGATAGATAGATAGATAGATAGATGGATAGATAGATAGATAGATAGATAGATAGATAGATAGAAAGATAGATAGATAGATAGATAGATAGATAGATAGATAGATAGATAGATAGATAGATA
>NW_027453726.1:0-1000 GCF_964194025.1 Convolutriloba macropyga | reverse complement strand
GCAAATTTCCGTATGAAAAACTAACTTTTTTCCTAGGCAAGCTATAGCAAAATTTTTTTTCTTCTACTCTCTAACTATACATGGGATACTTCATACCAAGTTTCGTTCAATTTGGACAACATCTTGACCCAATCAAAAACAACTATAGTTAAAATTTGCTAAAAACGAAATTCGCAAATTTCCGTATGAAAAACTAACTTTTTTCCTAGGCCAGCTATACCAAAAGTCTTTTTCTCCTACTCTCTAACTATACATGGAATACTCCATACCAAATGTGGTTTAATTGGACAACTCCTTGACCCGACGAAATTTCTATATTTTTGAAAATAGAATAAGCGAATAATAGGCGAATAAGTCGACATTCCGATTGAAGTACGAACTTTTTTTCTAGGCAAGCTATACCAAAATTCTTTTGTTTTACACTCTAGGTACCCATGGGATACTCCATACCGAGTCTGGTTTGATTTGAATAACTTCTTGACCCGATAAAAAAGACCTATTTTGAAAAATTAACTTATTTGAAATAATAGCAAATTTTCCGTATGAAAAACTAACTTTTTTCCTAGGCAATCTATATCAAAAAATCTTTTTCTCCTACTCTCTAACTATACATGGAATACTCCATACCAAATTTTTTGTTTAATTTTGGACAACTCCTTGACCCGACGAAATTTCTATATTTTTGAAAATAGAATAAGCGAATAATAGGCGAATAAGTCGACATTTCCGATTGAAATACGAACTTTTTTTCTAGGCAAGCTATACCAAAAATTCTTTTTGTTTTACACTCTAGGTACCCATGGGATACTCCATACCGAGTCTGGTTTGATTTGAATAACTTCTTGACCCGATAAAAGAAGACCTATTTTGAAAATTACTTATTTGAAATAATAGCAAATTTCCGTGTGAAAAAACTAAACTTTTCCTAGGCAAGCTATACCAAAATTCTTTTCTCCTACTCTCTAACTATACATGGAATACTCCATACCAAATTTGGTTT
>NW_027453725.1:0-16898 GCF_964194025.1 Convolutriloba macropyga | reverse complement strand
GAACCCCCGACATTCCGTTCTCAGAAGAGAAGCCGAGGCTGTTGCTGTCCATGCCAGGGATGGCAATGCTCTGGAACTGATTGGGATCCTTTGATGCCAGGAGCACTGTTCTCGCGCCGCCAGAGGAGCTGCCCTGGATTGCCTCAGCGCCTACCATCTGGCCGGGGGAGGAGGGGAAGCCCACCCCCACCCAACCAGAGGCCTGGACCTCTGCTGCAAAGGTGAAGGTGCCGGCTGATGGCTGGGCCCAGTGGAGCAGGAAGTTGCCGAAGCTCTCCTCGTGCATGCAGGCGTAGCCGGGGCGGGTGGACTTGGTAGCACAGGTGCTCGCTCCTGGGGGAAGCGTGGGCGAGGCGGTGGGGCTGGGTGTGGGGGCGGGAGTCGCAGGCGCGGTGGGGCTGGGTGTGGCGGCGACGGTTGGGCTTGGTGTGGGGGCAGGCGTAGGCGCTGGAGTAGGTGCGGAGGTCGTGGGAGCCGGGGTTGGTCCGTTGGCCATAATCCTGATGTCGGCACTGCAGGGCATGCCACGTTGTCAGATTCAGGTGGGGCAGAGCATGGCAACGACAGTCCAGGTGCGTGATGGTGAGGGCTAGCAGACCACGTGGAGGGCCGAGGAGGGGGGGGAGGAGCAGGTGGGCTCACCAGTTCCAGAACTCCTGGCGGATTTTCCTGTCGTCAGGGACTCCACACATCGAGTTTCCGGTATATGAGTTGTACCATCCGCTTCGCGACTGGCTTGAGGTGCACTCTCCAGGCAGATCGACACCGGGAAGTTCCTTGAACCCTTCGTAGCCGCCGGGAATGCAGCCTCCGCCCACCGCCCACCACCACTGGAGCACGCAGTTCTGGCAAGTGACTCCGTCTGGGAGCTTGTAGCGAGCCTTGTAATGGTAACCGGTGTTGTGAAGGGGCTCGGCGGTCTCAGGAAGCGCACATGTCGGAGGGAGGTACCAGAGGGAGGGGTGGTTGGGGTTGATCGGGGTCAGGCCCACATCCTCGTCTGGACCCCTGTGAAGCGGTCAACGTTCGTTCACATCATCAGAGCGGGCAGTGTGTATGTGACGGCCGAGCCGATGTGACAGGCAAACAGCTGCCGTGGCAGGTCGACAGGTAGTGGCGGCGGGAGCCAGCCGCCAAGGGGTCATCTGTATGGGAAGGAGATCGCATCAGGCCGTGAAACCGGGCAGGACACATGTGCGTTATCCACACCTGATGCGTTGCAGAGGATACTTCTGCAGGCACTCCTCCGTCAACTCGTCTCGGTCGCACAGGCGCATGTTGACCCAGCCCTTGTGGTGGGCTGTGATGACCATCTCAAACTCAACCTCTTGTCCCTCTTGAAAGATGTTCGCCTCCGGGATGAAGGCTCCATTCCCGTCGCTTGCAGGGATGTAGTACTTCCCTCCTTTCATGTGATCCTGTGAATCCCAAACAGTGTTTTAAAAGATGTGACTGACGTAGTGACGGAGGCAAAAGGTAAAGCGCAAACAAAGAAACATGACGTGCAAGTGCTCAGTTCTTCGTGGATGCCAGAGCTGACGAGGTCGAATGTTCTCCCAGACGTGCAGTCGAGCCCCCCCCCCCCCCCCCCCCCCCGTTTTCCGTGTCTCGCTATCGAATCCTGTAGGTGTCCCATGTATTTGCATATCACGAGTAAAACTCTTGGGGAGTATGTCATGACCGATCCGATGAGACTCGGACGAGTGTAACAGTTCCTGTGCCAAGTTTCACCTCGTGGAGCTGCAATCGGAAATCGGGCGAAAATCCGAATCGCGTACTGCCGATGTGAAATCCGCATTACCAGGAACCGACCATTTCAAGAGTATCCGCTTGCCGTGATTGCACCTGGTTGTTAGCCTGCTGAAAAGGTAACTCGGACGGTGTCGCAGGCCCGCCGCGGCTCGCCCCGGGCGTGGGGTCGGAAAGGCGGAGCCCCCGTTCTGATCATCCACAGACTCGACCCTGGTTTATATAGATCCCGCTACCGAAACAATGACCCCTAATTGCCCAAACGAAACCGTGATTCCATACATACCTGAGACGGGCAATCACCACCCGCCCAGCACGGGTCGTCGGGGCCGGTCGCGGTGCCTTCGTTTCCGCAGAGGCCATGCCCCCGGGCCGCCTCGATCGTCTCGGGGTAGCGGTAGGGAGTGGTCCTCTGCCCGCCGAGCTCCAGACCTGCATGCACATCGCGATCCTTTATTGTCATTAACGGGTGGGTGGGAGACACCGATCAGTTATGTGTTATACGTGCATTGTGCAACATCAGCGCAGCTAGCTCCCTGGCACGGAGGATCGCCATGCGCACGAAATATGAATGCTGTCACTCGCAGACGGACATATGGAATTAGCTACACCCGTTGGCTGTGCGTTGCCCGTGCGAGAGATGCAGCTATGTTATGGCCGTTTTACTTACAGGTGAAGCAGAAGTTGGTCGGGACGCCGAGCTTGCTTTGCGCGTTGAAATGCTTGGAGGCGAGGTAGTTCCTGGAGATTGGGAAGGAGAGATACCCGTGGGCACGAGCTACTCGTGGCAACTGCAGGCATGAAACGAGCAGGAGGGAGAGGATGACAGCCGCAGCTTCCGGGCGGGCTCTGATCAACATGCTGTCAACAGAATATTGTGAACCTGTGGGGCCCAGTCTGGTCAGCGACAGAATACGTTTGATACTCGTACGATATGTAGAACGTACGTCTCTATCAGACTTCAGAGGATATCTGCCATGTAAAAACTGATCTACGACTAAATCGCTACTATTATTGACCACGCTAATTATTAATTCGAAATAGTCTGGGAATATTCGAAGTCGCCCAGCCTGTCAGTTTGGAATTTCTAGCACTCAGTCGGAACTCCAGTTCCTCATATTTTGCGTCGGCTGTGTCGCTTCTGCAGTCTACTAATATACGTTCGATCGATTCGAATGAGCGCTACTCGTATGTGACGGCCATCCTATGGTATGGCGTTCTCCTGCGCTGGCGGCATCGCTGCTGCAAAGCAGGTCCGCGCCCAGCATAGCGGCAGTGTCGACAACCTAGAGAGGTCACAGGTTGATTACAGGACAACCTAGACAGGTACTAGAGGTGGGGGGTTGGTTACAGTCCGGGGCCGGTGGGCGAGGTACGTACAGCCGTACGGGGTGTACGAGGATTCGTACCTGTAGCCTGTAGGCTGTACTATACATACGAACTACGAAGCCTCGCCGATATATTATATATATACACTGTACACTACGTAGTGTATAGGGGCTTTTTCACCCCGGGAGTAGGTAGGTCGAAAAACCTGGATATCCTTGAAATTTTAGACATGTCGACGCACAGAACGCAACGGCCGTGGACTCTGTACTCTGGAGACGTTCTACCATGTTACATGTAGTCTTTAGAGTAATTACGTACCACGCAGTATACCTTTTTAATTGGCCGTACACTCATGTACACTGATCTTGGACTTTTATAGTCTATTGTAATTTTTAAAATCCCATGTGCGTGTCGGTTATGACGCGGGCGTTACGCGCGCACGCACGCACACATACACACATACACACATACACGGTATAGCTCTACACACTCACACACACACACACACAAGTACACAAAGAACGAAAACCGCAGTACTGTACGCGTATGTATCATGTCTGACAGTTGTGTACGAACGCAAGGATAAGGAACTATCCGGGGCTTCGCCCAGCACCCCGCGCCCAGGACATGCCAAAGTAGGGGCGTGACAGACCGACAAACAACCAGCAGACGGACAAACTGACACCGGCCAAAGACATAATAAATTCATACATGGGTGACCGATGTACACATCATTTCCATACTCCATTACCTTTGTACCCGTACGAGGCATCCCGCCGGAGAACTGTGCGTGCGTTCGCCGATCTTGTCTCCATGTAACAGTGTAACAATCCTCATACGTCAAAATTACTCGAGGCTTAAAACCCTCGTCTGTCTCTGTACACTAGGTATGTCTCCATGTTGCCTCTATCTATACACACCGATATGAAGCTTGGTTGTTTCAATACGTAAGTACTCGTAGAAGGAGTAGTAGTAGTAGTACTGTAATGCCTAGAGCCAACCGCTGGAGTACACAAGGGACATCAAAGCCATCGCTTGTCTAGTCCGCCTAAGCCGTTAGTAAACATACAATAGATACTAGCTAGAGTACAGGTTTCGACCGGTTACCACGTATCCGCCAGATTACTACGAGTACTGCCTACAGAATTCCGTACATCTGTTAACAGATGTGGAATGTGGATATGTAGCATGGCACGCACACTAGTGTGAACAGATGTAATGTGCCACGTACGATTTTGCCACTGTACGCGTACGCATCAATCGATGATGCAGCTTGTACCTCCCTCCGGTTCCCCGTTCCTGTATTCTTTTAGGTAGGGTAGTTATTGTGGAGCTGGCCCTGCTCTCCCTAGAGAGATGCAGAAGCCAGAAGGTTGCAAACCTGCAAGTTGCAGCTTGAGAACACAATAACGTGCATAATATCGGCTCGATCTGGGAGTACAGGCCGTAAATTGTAATAATCAGCTAGTATCCCTACTGGTACTGTATGTATACGTAATCATGGCAAACATGCGTGTATGTATAATGAATAAGGCTATTATTATTATAGTTATGATATTAAATATATACTTGCACTATTATTATTAGTAGGCCTGGGCTTAATTAACACTGCATCGCTAAATTTGCTACTCGTATGTATTGCTTGCTAGCCTCCGGCCTCGCATCTCCATGTACAGTAATCGTTAAACCTGGCCGGCCGGCAGGTGTACATATGATACAGAAACGGAGAAACCCGTACGGGGAGGCTAGGCTCACAAGCGTACACGTTACGGGCGTCATGATGTACATGCTAGGGCTGTGCCACAGTGCCAGTCTCCGGCCAGTTGGAATCCATTCCAGAATATATCAGACACTTTCTGTCGATAGGGGTATACTAGGAAGTGACCACCTTGTATCATGACGGATTTCTTACTCGATTTACCCAAGCTGAAGACCCTTTGCGTCAGTCGTTTGCTAGAATGGTAGGGACCAGTCCGACGAAATGTCCTCGTACGGGCGCCCTTTCTACAGGGCTGTGAAGCCCTTATTGATTAGTTATAGAGGCTGTTCATTGTTCCGGCCGATCTATCTCTAGTAGTGTAGGTACCTACCGTAGGTAGGGTAGGTACCGACCGAGACAAATTTTCCGGGGCCGCGGCCGGCGGCAGACATTGACAGTGATGGTGGTACCTCTAGGGCACCTACGAGTAGGATATGCCTGGCGATATTATATCACTAATTATTTTTAAAAGATGTGCGGTCTCTTGTCTCTTCCCTTCTTGCATTGCGTTCTAGGTACAGTATACTCTGGAGGTACCCTACCTCTCTGGTCTCCACCCTCAGCTGGGTTTCTCGACCCACACTCTGGCAGTGGGGAAAAAAGTTTCTCGATCTATATTCTTCGTACGTAGTGTAGTCTCGTACGCACTCGACACTCGTACGTAGGGTAGGTAAGTACATATCGACTGTGCGTCGATCACGCTCGCGCTGCTTATTTCTCGCCCACGTACGTCCGCAGCAGGGTAGCCCGTAGGTAGGTACTAGGTAGGAGGTACCCCTCTCTGTAGGTACGCATCGCCATCGGTTGAGCTGCGCGTTCGGTGTTCTTGATGTGGTGTCGCACATGGTGCCGCGTGGCTTGGAATGTTGCAGGCATAATAAGCGTGAGCATTCATCATCAGGTCAGAACTAACTAGGGGTTCCTATCAACGGCCTTACCGAGATAGCCAGTGAGGTCTCGAACACGGCGACGTAGGCCGTCGCTGTTCGATTCCAAGGACGTGCCCAGAGCTGCTCAGAAACAGATATCGCTGCGTATACTCTGTACGACCTGCGTTGACGATGGCGAACATGTCCGTCCGTCCACAGGGCGTGGTGGCAACAGCTCAGTTCGCCCTGGCACTAGTTCTCGTTTATTCCCTGCAGGAGCCAGTGTCCGGTCACGGGTACCTGTCCTTCCCCATCCCCAGGAACTATCTCGCCTCCAAGCACTACAACGCGGGAGGTCAGCTTGGGATACCAATCCAGCACTGCCCGCACTGTAAGTAGTCTCGACCAGCGACCAAGTGTTCCGTGGTCAACTCCCATTTGTGGCACCGCGCGTGAATATGGATCCATCGCTCCCGTGAATGTTTGGCATCTCATGTGACCTGCAATTTCTTACCGTACGCTGACCTATCGGGCGAGGACAGCTCACACAGTGATTGTCGATACCTTTGTGACGAAGAGCTTGACAGTTGACGCTGACAGTCAATAGTCAACTATACACTCTTGTACGACGACTTGCTAATTTGTAAATGATCGGCAGGCCTGGAGCTCGGCGGCCAAAGAACCACCCCCTATCGCTTCCCGGAGACGATCGAAGCGGCCCGAGGTCATGGCCTCTGCGGGGACGGCGGCACTGCGACAAGCGCTTCCGACCCGTGTTGGGTGGGCGGCAACTGTCCGTCTCAGGTGGGGATCTGGATATGTACCCTACATATGCATATACATCACGGATCTCCGCTCGAAGTTTGCCTCCTTGCTCTCTAGGAATATGTACATCGACATGCAAGGATATGTAGCTGCACGATATTTCTGTGTAGGAGGTACTTCAAACACAGCTAGTGTTGATTTTAGCTTGGCAGCTGTGTTCGTTAAAACACTGGCAGCAGTGGGAAGTGAACTTAAAAGCTGGTGTACTCGAAATCACAGGATCACATGCCTGGGGGTCAATTCTACCTCCCGGCCAGCGAAGGGGAAGGAGGCTTCATCCCCGACGTGAACGTTTTCCAGGAAGGCCAAGAGGTCGAGTTCGAGATGGTCATCACGGCACACCACCGCGGCTGGATTCAGATGCGCCTGTGCGATGAGGCCCGCGTGACAGAGGAGTGCCTCCAGAAATATGCAGCCTTGCAGCGTGTCAGGTACGGATTGCTACCTGCATGCGAAACAGATATGGAGTGCGTGCTATGCTCTCTCTCCCGCTGAGGCAAGGAATCAAAGAGGGATGTGTGCTCCAACCCCCAGAATTGAGAACTTGAGCAATGTCAAACAGCTAATGACATCTCGTGCATGCTATCTGCTCTCCACAGGGGTCCGGGCGAGGACGTCGGCCTCACCCCCATCAACCCCAACTACCCCTCCCTCTGGTACCTCCCTCCGACGTGCGCCGTTCCCTCGACCCAGGAGCCCCTTCACGTGGATGGGTACCACTACAAGGCCCACTTCAAGCTCCCGGACGGTGTCACGTGTGAGAGCTGTGTGCTGCAGTGGTGGTGGGCAGTAGGCGACGGCTGTGTGCCTGGAGGCTATGATGGATTCTTCGACCTCCCTGGTGTGGATCAACCTGGTGACTGCTCCTCGAGCCAGCAGTCCAGCGGGTGGTTCAGCAACTGGAACGGTAACTCTGTCTGCGGCAACCCTGACAGCGTGAAGATCCGCCAGGAGTTCTGGAACTGGTGAGCTGAGCTCCTCTCCTGCCCCCTTCCCTTCACCTACACTTTCTACTGCCATGACGATTTGAACGCTACGAACTGTGTAATTCTCGCTTTGATCTGAGATTCTGTGGCCTGCTGTGTTGCTCAGTGCGGATATTAAGATCGTGGCCAGTGGGCCCACCCCGGCTCCCACGACCTCCGCACCTACTCCAGCGCCTACGCCTGCCCCGACACCAAGCCCGACCGTCGCCGCCACACCCAGCCCCACACCAAGCCCAACCGTCGCCGCCACACCCAGCCCCACCGCGCCTGCGACTCCCGCCCCCACACCCAGCCCCACCGCCTCGCCCACGCTTCCCCCAGGAGCGAGCACCTGTGCTACCAAGTCCACCCGCCCCGGCTACGCCTGCATGCACGAGGAGAGCTTCGGCAACTTCCTGCTCCACTGGGCCCAGCCATCAGCCGGCACCTTCACCTTTGCAGCAGAGGTCCAGGCCTCTGGCTGGGTGGGGGTGGGCTTCCCCTCCTCCCCCGGCCAGATGGTAGGCGCTGAGGCAATCCAGGGCAGCTCCTCTGGCGGCGCGAGAACAGTGCTCCTGGCATCAAAGGATCCCAATCAGTTCCAGAGCATTGCCATCTCTGGCATGGACAGCAACAGCCTCGGCTTCTCTTCTGAGAACGGAATGTCGGGGGTTCTGGAGTTCACCCGGACCACGGCTGCCGGCTTCGACCCGACCTCTCCAGTACAGATGCTCGGCGCCTACAACTCCGAGCTCTCAGACTGGAACCAGTACCACACCGGCGGGCGCTTTGGCTTCGAGCTGGACCTGACCCAGGCAGCGGTGGGAGACACTGGGGAGCCGCCGGCCTCCACATGCAAGGTGGTTGTGCCCACCTACAGTCAGTGCGCCGGTTTCGGGGTGGACGCAGCCGATCTGTGCTGTGCTGCCGGCGACACATGCACCTACATGAACCAGTGGTACAGCCAGTGCCGTCCCGACGAGAGCGTGACACAGGCCCCGGCGCCGGGTGGAAGCTGCTCCCGGCAGATTGAGACCTGGGGCAAGTGCGGCGGCAGGGACCGCAGCTTCAAGGGCACCTGCTGCAAGGAGGGCGACACCTGTGTGTACCTGGACTCGTGGTACAGCCAGTGCGTGCCCACGGCAGCCAGCCGCCGGATGCTCCGGATGTGAGAGGAGGCACCTTGAGCTGTCCGGACCTCTGCGTCCATGGACCTGCTGTTGACACATATCCACATATTGCGCCGCCCTCCACAGAACTTGGGACGACTGAAGTCTACAAGACATTGTCTTGATTTTTCCTGATTCATTACCATTATCGATTCCTTCTGTACATATGTTCATGCACGCCCGCCGCGTGCCCCTCTCAGAAGTAATTGGAGCTCTCTGACTCGGAGCCCACGATTCGAATAACAGTCACGGACATGAAGCTGCCATGTCTCTATCTCTCTGTCTCTCTATGTACAGTTCATGTAAAAGGATAAATGTATCATGCGTCACCACAACTGGCAGGCACTGTTGCCACATCCATTCGACTCTTTCAATGTAACACAGGACTAATCGGTCCGATTTGTTTTATCTGTAGGGTGCTGCAGCACATAGATCTCATTCCACTCTTTCCCACTGATGCCGCGGGTCAATGTGCAGTGGAGTCGGAGGCTGCAACAGCAGCGCACCTCGCATGCATCGCTCCCGCAATGCGCTTGGAGACAATGATCGATTCCTGACGTTGAGACGAACTGAATTCCTTGGCGCTGCGTCAGGGCCATTGTGAAAGGTGATTTCGCGCATTTGCCAGATGTCTCACAGCTTTGCGGGCTGCCACCCTGTGAATACTGACAGACAAGACACCAGCCCTTTTTGTATGGCGGCCGGGAGAGTGGTGTGTCTATGTGTTAAATATAGCGAGAACCCACGCTATGTACAGGCGACGGCGCCTGGAACGCCATGGAGACTTCAATTAAGGATGTGTGCAGCGCAAGCAGTGACTGGGCAGAAGAGACCTTCATCGTCACCTGCTTCTGCAAGAGGCCAGCGCTGCGGGTCAGGGACCAGCTGCTGTGCATGGGAGCCACTCCGCTGCCAGGACTGTTTGAAAAACACAGAGTCGTAAGAGGCTCTCGCGATCCTACGATCGAATTATGGATAGTGCGGCGTTGCCAGAGCGCAGTTGATCGCACAGAGAGGCTGTCGGCAATCACATGGTGTGGGTGACTGCGGCTACCGCCGGGCTGAGAACCGCACTGCGTGCTGTGCCGCACATCCCTGACGCCAAGCGGCGACATCTGTGGCTATCAGTTATCAGGTGGCTTTTCTTTAAAAAGTACGTCTGAGGGTTGCCTTGGCAGCTACTCAAGGCCGGCTGTAATGGGGCAAAGGCGGGTCTGGCAGGAGTTGATCGTACATGACACCCTGAATCGAGGATCGATAATCGAATCTGTGGATTGTTGAATGTCTTTCCTGGTGCTAACCCCTGGACACAGAAGTTTGCAAAGAAAGGAGAGGCGACGGAGGCCAGCGGGTCTTTGGAGGGCCGCGCAGTGCACAGGTGTGACCTCTCACGCCGCAGCTGCAGACTTCTTACTGCTGCTGCTGTTGTTGTTGCTGCTGTTGCTGCTGCTGGTTTTGCCATAGCTGCCGGCCTGAGCGGGGGCTGGCACCGGAGGACGGCCCACGTGGTCAATCAGGCCAAACTCCTTGGCCTGCTCCCCCGTCATGTAGTTGTCATCTCGGAAATCAGCCATTACTTTGTCGACGGGCTGAGTTGGTGAGGCGGGAGGCACACAGACCCATGTCAGCGGACAACGCGTCATGGGTCATGGCCTACCCCCCCCCCCCCCCCGCCCCCTTCTGCTGCACCGTAGCCACCCATCCCCGGCCACCCATACTGTCGCTCCTACCCCTGCTACTCTGCCTTCTGCTGTGCGTCCGGCGCGACTGTTCTGATGTTTGTGGGACTGCAAGGACGGTCTGGGCCAGGCCAAAGTGCGATGGGACTGTCCAGGCGTTGGGCAGGGCAGGACGCTCCCTTGGCATGAGGAGTCGGAATGTCGACATGCTGTGATGAGACGGATTGATCCGGAGGAGGGTTGTCTACTATCCATCCATCCATCCATCCATCCATCCCTCAGTCTGCCAGTCACTCTGTTTGTCCGTCCATCCCTCCCTCCATCCGTCCATCCGTCTGTCCGTCTGTCCATCCACGGGTCCGTCCGCCAGACCGCCTCCCGCTCATGGCCCGCTGACTTGTCTGTGTAGCTCAGTCTTCCTGCAGTTTCACCAGCTCCTCTGCTCATCCCCAACTGATTGCTTGCTTGCCTGCCTGCCCAGATGCTCCTTCCCACTGTCGCTTGTAAGAGGAAACAGCCCTGGTGAACATAAGCCCGCCGCCTGCCCAGCCGGGACCGAATCGAACAGCCGCGAGCGCTCTGCCGGCCCCCGGAAGGATTGACAAGCACGTACCTGGTTGGTGTGTCGGGAGATGATGGTCGCGAGCTGCCTCGAACACCTGTCCGCTTTCTGGGCGTGGATGGCTATGTCTGTGGTCTTCCCCCGCATGCTGTGTGTTGGCTGGTGGATCATCACCTGCGAGTGAGGCATTGCCCAGCGGCACCCCTTGGCCCCCGCCGCCAGCAGGATGGCTCCCATCGAGGCTGCGTGCCCCACGCATACGGTGTGCACCGGCGGGGTGATGGCCTGCATCATGTCGTAGATAGCGAGGCCCGAGGAGACGCTGCCGCCCTGGGAGTTGATGTACATAGTGATGGGCGCCGACGGGTCCTTCCTCTCCAGGTACATCATCTGTGCCATCAGCTCGTTGGCCATGTCGTCGTCCACCCGGCCGTTGGCAACCATGATCCGGTTCTGCAGCAGCTGGGAGTAGCGCAGGTCTCCCAGGGACTTGGGAATAGCCTGGCATCATGGCAGAGCAACAGTTGCTGAGCCCCGGCGAAGCAGGTCCCATCCCCCTCAGCCCACCTCGCATCCCTCCCTTTGTCTTCCTGCCTCTTCACTGTGTGCCCATGCCTCCTCTCCTGCCGCCCCTGCTCTGTCTTGGTGCGGCCACCACAGCTTCGGTGCACACAATTCCGGCATGTCTGTCACCGCCCCGCTGCTCAACGCGTCCCCTTCATGGGGACATAAGGAGAAGGCCAGGAATACCGAGGCACTGGAGCCGTTCCCGGAGGAGGACTTCTTTCCCTTGTCTGAGGAGGAAGACTGCTTTTGCTGTTTGGCCTCCGCTGGCGGCTTATCATCGGCCTGGTGGCCGGGGTCCAATCCAGGGTAAGTATGCGAGAGTGGGGGATCAGAGACGGGCGAGAGGAAAGGAAGGAGAGGCACGCGTCCCAGTGCAGGAGCCATGGCTGACTCCTAAGGCCATGACATTTTTAAGTGAGTGGGCGATGCGAAAGCAAACGCGGGGACAGAGAACGAGTCCAAAGTCTAGGGTGGAGAGGGTCTGCAAGGGACCTGGAGCGGGGAAGGTAGAGGTAGGAGAGCGAGAGCAGGAAGGGGACAGGAAGCCTTGGGGGACGGCAAAGGAGGAGGGGAGGGGGACTGCAAGGAGGGGCAGGACTGCCACACAAGCCAAGGCCGCCGTGGGCGCAGCCTCAGCGTCCAGCTCGGCTGACCTTTGCAGCAGCAGGCGCCTCACTGGGGCGCTGTAGGGAGAAGAACACCGCACCCGGCACAGAGCCGAGGAGGGCAGCGCCAGCATAGGACCACCAGCCCGAGGGACCACCTGCCGACGCGCCACCGCTCCCCTCGCCACCACTGCTGCTCCACTGCCTGCGCCCCAGTGCCCTGCCCGAGTCCTGGATGCACCGAAGCTACACCGCACATGACACATCACGACAGCAATGTAAGCAGGCATCTGTTGCTGTGCCCCCCCCCCCCTTCGGGGCGGGGCCTCTCCTCCGAGGAAGCAGACAGACAGACCGACAGCGGCTCCCCCTTTTGTCCTTCCGTGACTTTGCACATCCCCTTTGCCTCGAGCGCTTACCATCACTGAGCTGCTGCGAGCCTCGTTAAGCACCATAGATCCACGGCACAAAGAAGACAACACCGCCACCTTCTGCATCGTGCTCTGCTTGGTGGTGCAACAAACACGAAGCGAATCTCCGGTTGATGGCGCCGGCTTTAAAGAGTCGGCTTGCTCTACCTCTCCGCGGCGATACGCAAACAGAGAGCGGGTGGAGGTGAAGAAATACCACCAGGATGTGCTGTATCGCGGAAGTCGCTCAAGTGGATGATGCTGGTATCGATCGAGTGATTGGTGGCATCCACGTCGCTAGTCGATTGTTGTGAGATGGATGCGCTCGGTTTGTCGCTGTTGGCGTTCGAAACTATTTTTCTTAGCTTTTCTCTAGGTACCCTATTATCATGTACTCTCCAGGTCAGACCGAAGGCCATTGTAATTTTCATACGAGAACAGGCCCATGGACAAAACGATCAAAGTAAAATACATGATAAATACGACGAGATACAAGATACCTACTCAGGCAATCCTGTAATTAATCAATATTACTCAGGCTACGAGTACTACAATATATTTCCGCGATCTATCCGTGCATGTACGAGTACTGCTGCCGGTAACTGACTGTATACGTAGGTAGGTAGGTAGGTACCCTACCTACCCTACCTATCTATAGATAGGACCCGCTCGCGTGGATTAATAGGTCGTGAATGTGCCGCGCGGTCAGGTGATCCGGAAGAAATGCGACATGCATACCCAGGCCACGGTCAGCCATGATGACAGGCAGGCCGCAGGCCGGCGCATGCCCTCAATCCGGCCGAGTGAGCTAGATCGAGTATATACGATCGAATACGTAGGTAGGTACCTAGGGAAACTACTGACTACGTTACAGTTAACTGTGCCCAGTATAGTAGGAGTGCTGCATGTGCCGAAGGCACGGGTGGTTAACTCCGTGATGGATTCGGTATGATACTGCCAAATGTCACGGCTTCTATGTGTCATTTCCGTTTGAATTCTGTTGTTACCCTCCCGAGTCCATGAAGGCCAGCAGAGCGCGGCGCTACGAAACACACATGCCGAGCTCGCTCCGTCTTCTGACACGGCCGGTCTGTACACAGTGGACTCCACCGCGAAGGTCTCGCTTATGCATGGTCGCGGGCCCACCTAGTTGCCGTCAGTAGGCTGTGCCTGCGGGCAGGAAGCAAAGGAAAGAGGTCTCGTCCATTCCAAGCGAGGGAGAGGCGCTGGTTGTGCCCTCTGGAGAGCGCCTTTGTGGTACGTTGCCTACGGACTGCGTACGCGCATGCCTCGACATGTTTAACTCTTGGCCAGCCTCATTGACATCCTTGCAGCTACGGGGCCTACCAGACAGTCCACGTGCGAGCACCTTTCGCTGGCACCTTCGGCTCCCTTCCACCCTGGCCGGGTGGCCTTGACCAGGTTGGGCACTGCTGCCCAGCAAGGCCCAGCTATGCAGAGTGGGCCTGCCGTGGAGTGCCTGAGGCACAGACAGGCACTGTTCTGGGTTCTGGGATCGCACTCATCCGCGCTTCCTCTTGTGGTCTGTGAAATGGGTTTCCAATGGTGGAAGGGCAGTGTAGCTGGCTAACGTGCATAGCAACAGGGTCCGCTTAGCCCCCCCCCCCCCCCCCCCCCCTTCGCCGGCCCCCCTGCGGCCCCAGTTTCTTACCCTCCACAGCCTCACTCACAGCTGCCCCCCCCCCTTCCGCTTCTGCGGCCCCACCCTGACCCCATCCCATGTGCGGCTGGCAGGCAGCCATGGCAAGTCAAGATAGAATGGCAGCGGAGGCCTCCGCCACATCGGCGGCCTCGAACTCGAAACCCAGGCTACTGGAAGGACCTGAGGGACCCAGAGGGGAATGGTCGTGTTGTACGTGCGCAAGGCGATGGAGTACGACCTACTCACGGCGGCGCACGGTGCCCGCAAAACACTGAAATGGAATGGGAACATCCCGAAGGTGCGGACGTCACTGTGGCCTGCAAGCTACGGCGCAGCAGGACAAGGCTGCAGGACGAGGGGTTGGAGGGTCCGGTGAAACTGGCCTGGGCCAAGGGCAGGCCCAGCCTGGGGGGGGGGGGGGAGGAGGAAAAGTGGGGGCTGATGGAGAACGCCCGAGGCGCCGGGCGGTGAATTCAGGACGCAGGGAACAGAGCGAGGATGAGGTAAACGTTGGGGGTTGAAAGCATCGGTCCAGAGTGGGCGGCAGAGCGGAGGTGCGGTGCCTGCACGGGGTACAATCAGCAGGCCAACAGGGCTCTGACCTGTTGTGCCCGCTGTTTTGTAGGTTCCGCCAGACCTCAAGAGCCGGCACTACAAGCTGCTCAGCTACCCGGCCGACAATGTGGGGCCAGACGGCGATGCTCTCACTGCGTTCCAGCGGACCAGCATGCCAGCGGGCCTCGCCATCCGCCTGGTAAGGCCATGCGGTGCTGCAACACCCGCAGGCAGGCATCCCGCAGGCAGCAGCAGCAGCAGAGCCCCCTCCCTGCCCCGCGCCGGTCGCTCTTCATGCTTGCATGTGTTGCATTTCCGTGCCCCTCAGGTGCCTGCTACGGACTCCGTGGCATACAAGCGACGCATGTCGAGGGTGCCAAAGCTCATCATCACCACTGATGACCCAGAGGAGGTGTGTAGGCTGTCGGTGTCCAGCCGCCCCCCCCCCCCACCGGTGCTGTCCCCAGGTACCGTCAAGGATCTGTGTTGAGGGGGTGCATCATTGATGGCGTTGCAGATTCGGCTGCTCAAAGTCTTCCAGCCGCGGGGCTGCGCCACCTCTGAGGAGCAGAGACGACCGAAGCCCAAGCCGGTGTGGTGGCGGCCACCGGAGGAGGAAATCCTCGTGCCCGTCGCCATCCCCTCCAACGACGACATGAAGGAGGCACGGCCGTCTCCACCTCACGCAGCCTTCCCTCGATAACATTTCACACGTCGGCTTTGATTCCGCGCTTGTCCATGTGTGCCGCTGTGTGTGCAGCTCTCCTCCTTGGGCGTGTGCTGACCTGCTGCCCGGATTTCTCTGTGCAGACCGTGGCGGACCTGGTGGGAGAGTTCAATTCATCCCACAACCACGAGGTGCTTCCTGCAAGGCCGTGATCCTTTAATGCCAGCAGCACTCCCTCTGCTGACGGAGAGATTGGGAAAACGAGGGTGCAACACAAGCAAAGACAGGCAGCGGTGGGAGGAAGCGTGAGAATCACTCACGAGGGAGAGGGGGTGACGGCGTGCGTGACTGGGCGTGGAGGACCTTAGGCATAGCGCTTTGCCCTGTGTCTGGCCGTGCCTCAGTGCCCCGTCAACTTCTCCGGATCCACTTGCATGCAGAGAAACGGGCCGGAGCTCTGATCCGGAGCTGGCTTGTCGATTTGCCTCGCGTCCCTGACCACAGCTTTCGGTTGTCTCTTGTAGGCCAGGGACGAGGAGTTGGCACCCTACATTCTGCAGACGGTCGTCCCGGTGGCGGCGGCGGTGACCATCCAGGCAGCCTGGCAGAGCTTCATCGCCCGAAAGCGGATCTGGCCACGGTGGCCACGCGGATGATTGCCCGGCGAGCGGCCATCTGCCTCCAGAGGTGGTGGAAGACTCAGCTGTTCAAGCTGCGGTTCCTTCACCTGGAGACTCTCTCACGTCAGGTAGGGTTGACAGCAGAGAGGCGTAGCCCCATGTTGTGCCCGAGATGCACAGTCGCGGGGTTGCGAGAGGCCGGGTGCAGACATTCGCTTGACGCCACCCTTGCGGCACCTCCATGTTTCCAGCCATGGCCTTGTCCAGTGCTCTCCTCCTGCGGGAGGCAAGTGCCCACTGTGTAACACTGGCTGGGGACGTGTTTTCCATGCCTGCAGATTACGATGCTGCAGCGGTCCAACAGCCCCGAGCTCGTCATGACAGTCGGGAGCTACCGCAGGATGGTCCATCTCTCAGACGACCGAGCGGCAGGGAAAGGCTTCCCCAGGGTTTCCCCGGAGCACCTCCTTCGCTTCAGCTTCGATCACAACGACTGCGTTGTCGCCATAGGCAGCGACCCTCGGATCGCCCGTGCCGTGCCGTTATGGTCAGGTATCAAGGTCAGTGCCCCAGGTCCCGGCCGCGCTCATGCTCGCCTGCCCTGCCCTGCCCTGCCCTGCCGAGCGCCGTCCACGGTGTCCTCCCGTCCCTCCCTCCAAGGACGAAAAGCTTGCCCCACGCCCAGCACCTATTCCTACCACAGCCCGTGTGATCACCGACCCTCCAAATTGCCCTGGCAGGTCCGCAGAGTTGAGGAAGGCGACGTGACAAAGATATACAGCTGCGCCGACCTGAAGTACCTGCTCTTCAAGGTCCGCACCCCCTCCACACATGATTACCGCGCCTGTGTTGGTCTGGCCTCCAAATCTCCCCTCATTGCCAGCTTAGTCCACTCCATGGATGGC
>NW_027453724.1:0-52574 GCF_964194025.1 Convolutriloba macropyga | reverse complement strand
TACCTTCGTTCGTTTTTGCGTACGGATGCGCCTCACAAATCATACTTCCGCGCGTTCAGCAAGTTTCACAAAACAAAAAGAAGATGGATTGAATGCTGTATCTAGAAAGCAGGTTGCGGTGGCCAGATTTTAGCTCTGATCAGACAGACCATCTTCGATAGCACATATGTGCTGTCTGGGTCGGTCTAGTCAGAGGTCATTTTCTGGTCTGATCACAGGCAATTTCGAGCGCACTTCAGTCAGGTCAAAGGCAATGTCGAGCGCACATTAGTCTGATCAGGGGTTGACTTTCGAGCCCTCACTGCTCTGATCAGAGGAGGTTTTCGAGCAAAATTTAAGAGCACATGGAGTTTCGAGCTCGGGATACTTCAGTCTGGGTTGGTTTGATCAGAAGCCATTTTGGTCTTGACCTCAAACTGCTAAATTGCTTCATTTTTTTTTTCGTTTTTGTACATGAAGACACTTTCAAATTTTTTATTTGAAAATAGTTGTTTGATTATATACAATCAAAAATATTTCAGCAACATTTGCCAGGGATTCTTGCAACAGCAGTGCTTTTCCCGGGAGACTTCTTGCAAACCCACTTGCAGTAGGTATTGGAGCAACATCCTTAGATGGAGGTAGCTCAACAAACTGCGATTCTAACACAATGCACCCCCTTGACAACACCATTATGTGGTTTACAACAGATGATGACGCCTGTTATTACGTCCCGGGAAACATTGGAAGTCTTGGTACAATAGACCACACAACAACAGGGGATCCGAAGGATGTCTGCGTTTTCGGTCAGTTCGACCTTTACCGTCATTACGTAATGTTACGAGGGTTGAATTTAATATCGGTTTTCCTCTTCAAAACGGTGTCCTAAATTTTCATCCCTTTTCAACACTCAATGTTTCAGGACTGGTCCTCTAACCCTTATATTAAATAACCCCGCAGTAATTTATGGAGATCCAAAAGATTTCAGTCAAAAAAAGTCTAAATTTAGGATGGCATTAGTTATTGTCAGAAACCTCTCCCGCTAGTTGTATGCTAACTATCTGAACGAAACCAAAAATGTTTGTTTGTTACCTGATGCTTTAATAACAGTGTGCCAGATTGCAATGGAACCTACTATTTTTTTTTTGTTTCGATCATTCTTCTAGTTCAAAAAATTCAGGTTCCATGCCATCTGTATTTTTCACTTATCCCAATAATTTTGTAAATAAAATCCTAAAAATGGAATTGAAAAATTTTCTGTTGGGAAACCAACAAACAACCTGGCTAAATGACTAATACTGCCAAATTAATTTAAAAAAACTGGAGGAAGTAGAAGAACAAAAGCAAAATTATATAATAAGGTTGAGGATTGGTTTACTGAACCAAAACCTGTTTTTTTTCTTGAAATTTGGAGGCTTATCTAACCGAATTTCATTGACTGCTCATTCAACGGATCTAGTTAGGTTGCACAAACAACCTAGTTACTTTTAGTGCGCAATTAGCCGAAGAAGTGCGGGTGCTCAAGTTAACGAAAAACACAGTGAATGCTGAATTAGCCGAAAAAAATATGGGTGATAGATTATGTTACTAATTTTGGCTCTCTTTGAATCAAAATAAGTTGGGTCTTAACATAGCCAAAATTTCTTTGATGTCCACTGAACCGAAAAAAATTTTTGTATCTTTTTTTAGACTAAAAGATCTAAATGTTCACCCAGCCAAAAATTTTTGCGAATTTCTCAAGTCGAACAGTTTCAAGTGTTAACTCAAACGGAGAAAACTCGGGCGTCATATTAACCTAAAATCGTTGAGTTGTGTTTGAACTGAAAAATATCGGTAGTTCCTTTGGAAAAAAAATTCTGGATGTACACTTATCTTAAATAATGGGCTTTCAATTAGCCGAAAACTTTTGTGGTTTCCGAAGTTGAAATTTGTGGGTGTTCCTCTAGCATAAATTTTTCACAAAACTGACATAGCTTTTGTTATTCACTTAGCCAAAAACTTGGAGGGTTTTCAGCGTGATGCAAAAGACAAGTTTTGCAATCCTCAAAATACAAGACAATCAATTCTTATTTGTCAAGCCGAGACTGAGTTAAAAGGTTTTAAAACGCAGCGGTGGAAACCTATGTTTGTGTTCCCACGGAGAATTGAAAACATATTTTGGTGCAATGCATGAACAGTAGCTTAAATACCCACCATATCAAAAACTATATCCACTATCAGCGTATGAACTTGTTCATGAGCTCTGCGCTTTAAAACGTCTTCAAATCTTTTGTTAACTGTCCACGTCAGAGAGCAACTGACATCTTTGAGGCTCTGAAGCAAAACAACTATTGTTTTCCTTCACGAAAACAAAAATCTTTTATCAATGCACAGATATAAAAGTATTTCTACAAGTGTTCATTCAAAACGTCGCTCGTCTTTATTTTGCGAAAAACGACCACTTCATAGTAAAATTTCCTAGCGTCAACTTAAAGACGGAAAGAGCATTAGAAAGGAGTATGCCTAAATGTTTTAAGTATTACAACTTGGCAACTGTACTGAGCGAACTAAACGCTTGTGGGCCTTTTCCAACATATCGTTTGTCTTCGAAAAACCTAACAAGATGAGACTGATATTAGACTGTGAGGCAAAATTTCATGGAACATCAAGGAAGAAATAGCTGCTAAATTTTCCCTATCAGTCCGAAAGCCTTATTCATAGTCAGCAGTGCACTGGATTTAATTGTCGTGAAGGTCCATAGATTGAAACAACATTTTGAAATGAAAAAAAAAATTTTTTTGGCTCAAAAAAGTGCTGACATACGCTAATTATGTCGTACAAAAAGCAGCTATAGAAAATAGCCCTGAGTAACCATACTCGTCACAAACAATTTTCAAAAAAAAAATTTACCGATGACATCTTTTGACAAACCAGACAAGGCAATTTATAGTTCCAAAGAACTTAAATATAGAAATATTTACTTCACTTTGGAGTTTTCAAACAACAAAGTTGTTAACAAACGTCCAACAGTTGCTTGAGGAAATCAGTAAGGTAATCTATATTTTGATCCAGATTAACCGAAATTTTTTGGTGGTTCAATAAAGATTCTCAGGTGTATTGGTTCTCAAATGGCATCAAAAGAGCGACACTGTGGTTGTCAGCCGTGGCAGAGAAATTGATGACTTGAACAGTGTAACTCAACGCTTAGTAATTATCTTAGCTGCTGAACTGCTCAGCCATTCATCTTGGCGGCACTTTCAAAGTTACAGTTCGGACTTTGCTGAAAGATATGCGGCGATTAAGAGGTCAAATTTGAGATGAGATATTGACTGAGGTTACAATCGGACTTTCCTAAATTAGAAAAGTTTATAGGATTTTTTTTACAGAGAATTGAACCTGCTGAAGTTTCATGTTTTTGCATACATTACAAACGAGGTCGTCAGCGCCTTAGTTTTTCTAAGAGCCAGGGAATTCGGATCCACTGAGAACAATGAAGTTAGGATCCACTTGAACAATAAGTCTTAGCAAAAGTTTTTTAATCGATAGTGCATCTGTGCAACGCCGGCGGAGATCTATTGACAAACAGCAGATCTTCGTTGTTAATAGGGTGACTGAAGTATTGAAGTCTACAACCTGTGGAACTTATGTCCTCCTTAGTCAACGAAAGTGCCTATTTTCGCACGTCATCTGGCTTAAATACACAACCATTACTAATTCCAGTAGTCGAAACAGAATTTTTAGTTCCTTGTTCAATCTGAGTTTTTCATATAACCAACACGAGTTCCATGATTTTTTATCGCGCTTGCATACAACGGCGCTTTGCTTTGTTGAAATTTTGTTTTTCAATAACGACAATTAAGTTTAGTCCCATATTTTGCGGTGAGCGTATAAAATATTCTGGCAATCCAATGCTAGATTTTCCAGCCGAACCTTTTTCACTATGACCCAATTTTTTGTCGAAAATTGTTGTTATTGGTATTGTTGCTGCTGTTGTAGTTGCTGCCGCTCATGGTTGCATTTTTGTTATTGTTGTTGTTGTTGTTGTTGTT
The DNA here is from genome assembly GCF_964194025.1 of Convolutriloba macropyga. Lineage (NCBI taxonomy): Eukaryota > Metazoa > Xenacoelomorpha > Acoela > Convolutidae > Convolutriloba > Convolutriloba macropyga. The sequence goes on along the minus strand of NW_027453724.1, from coordinate 48,567 downwards.
GTTGTTGTTGTTGTTGTTGTTGTTGTTGTTGCTCTTGTTTTTGTTATTATTTTTGCTGATGTTGTTGTTGTTGTTATTGTTGTTGTTGTTGTTGCTGTTGTTGTTGTTGTTGTTGTTGTTGTTGTTGTTGTTGTTGTTGTTTCTGTTGTTGTTTTTGTTGTTGTTTTTGTTGTTGTTGTTGTTGTTGCTGTTGTTGTTGTTGTTGTTGTTGTTCTTGTTGTTGTTGTTGTTTTTGTTGTTGTTGCTGTTGTTGTTGAGGGAGGTACTGAAATGCCCGCCTAGTATCATTGTAATAACCTAGCTTGTGGTCTATCAAGCTTTGTTATAACAAAGTTGCTACTTCAGCAGAGCTTCTGTGCAACGACCTGGCCGCGGTTCTGGAGATAATACGTTCGAGTCCTCTAAGCTCTAATTCTTTAGCAGCATTTGGTGTTAGCTAACACCACAGTTGGGTTGTTACATCATGTTAAGCAAATTAAGGCAAGTCGATAGCTATCTGTCCTCTGAAAATTGATCGGATCTTTGCACCAAGCTCTATCTCCCCAGCCTAGTGGTCAAAGCCCCCCCCCCTCATGATGGTGGTTATAGAGTAACGGTGGATCTATGATTTCACTGAGGGCCTACAAATGGAATGATAATTGTAGTTATTATTTTCGTCAAAAACCACTAGTGCAGTCTTTATTGTGCTGTTTTTCAACCTATCGATTTTATGAATTGATCGAAACGAGACCAAAAAGGAAGTGTTATAATTATTTTTGATGTCATATTCACTGTTAATGACCAGATTTTTTTGTGGTCTTCATGCATGCAGGAAATGTTCAAATCTGCATTTCAAAGTGTTTTCAAGCTTCAAGCTAGGTTTCTTGTAGCTTTGAAAGCACTTTGAATCCAAAACAATATCAAATATGGTCCACAAAACGGCTTCTGATTAATTACTTCTCTTCACAAATTTCAAGGGCTCCGCTGCCATGTTTATATTTAAAGTAAATCTGCTTTTTCTTATACATTTTTTTTTTGAAACAGTTTTCAGTCTGCCTCCAAATGAAAGTCCGACTTTCAATTGAAGGCTGAAAACGGCAGTAAAAATTAAAAAAAAAACTGTATTAGAAAAAACAGATTTACATTAGTTAAACTTGGAAGCTGTTCCCTTGAAATTTGTTCGGAGAAATAATCAATCGAAAGCCGTTTTGTGGAGTATATTTGATGATGTTTTTTAGTACACATCCTTGAGAAAAGTTGATGACATTTCAGACACCCCTTGTGTGGTTGGAGTGCTTGGTGGCGTCAGTTTTGAAGGAGCATTCCTGACAAACAAGAAGAAAGTGACCAGTGGACAAGTGACTGTGGCCATACAGTGTTTTGGCTATATTTACATGAACCACCAAGGTTGCTTTTCAATTATTTGGATAGCGATAGCTGAGCTTAGTTGTTGAATATCTCTTGGTTTCTTACAATCCGAAGAATTTGGATTTTATTGTAGCACTAATTTGTTCGAATGAAAGATAAGTTACACGGTGATTGGAATAGTGCTATCGTTTTCATCAACATTAATGAATGTTTTTTCTGGTGAAGAAATTTGGAGACGTTAGGTTGATTAATTAAAATTCAAGAGTGAAGAGAAAAACCGAGACTTTTCTTAACAATTTTTTTCCGAATTTTGTCCCGCTTTTACTCTTTTTCTTCTGAATTAGTTTTTTAGCCTATTAAGGCTTGCGTTTTTTTGTGTGAACCATTGGTTTCTTTGGTTAATTTTTGAATCGGATATCATTCCACTGTTTCTTTTTCAATGGAATTTAACGAAAAATGGAGAAAACTGATTTATACTTACATTTTTTCTCTTTTTCTTCAAAATGTTTGCTTATTATTTTGCATAAAATACGAGAAAAATTTTACAGCATCATTAAATAAAATTCAACTGATTTTTGTGTGTATTTTACAAAAAAAACCAAGTAAATTTTTTTACAATTTTCATTTAGTTGACTCAAAATTTTTGTTCTTTCTTTTTTGATCAGTTCTACCCGCAGATGTTAAAGATTTGAGGTGCTTGTTTTTGAGCCATGGCATTTTGAGTTGTACCCGCGGTTCTTCAAGATAGGCTTTTATTATTACAGCTAAGCAGTTAAGCGTCTCTGAAGTAGGATATAGGGAGTAAAGGCAGACATTTTAGAGTGGTTTCAGTTCTAGAAGTTTTTTGAAAAAGGGAAAGAGAAAATTAGTCTTAAAAATATGTCAAAAAGCCGGTTAGAAACCCAGATCCACACTTAAAAAGCAAACAACTGCACAGTTAGGACCAAATTTGAATATTTTGAGGCTAGATTAGACCTTTAAGTGCATTTTCGAGCTGAATTTTTTTAATAGCCATTCAGTGGTCTTTGAATTCTCCTTGAGATTTTCAGGGCCTAAAATTTTTTTTTTAATTTTTTATAGATTTTTTTTATGCCAAAAAATTGTTTGTCATGAAAAATTAATTTTATTTGTTTCTTTTGCAGAGATTTTTTCTCAGAATTATTGATTCGATGAGTTGCTTTTTTTATTCGGAAAAAGGGGGATTCATTGGATTGAAGAATCTAAATTGATTAAATATTCGATTTCTCAGATTTTTCAAGTTTTTGATGTTTTCTGTTGCGTTCTTTTGTTGTTCAACGTGCCCTATTTATCTGGTTGACCAGTGTGCATGCATAAACAGCAAATAATAACGTTCAAAAGGCCTCTGTTGAAACGCTGCTCAACTTACAACTTGAAAAGAATAATCACAGAATATCTACCTCAAATTTTTTGCTTCATTTTCCCCATTTCCTTGGCAGAATCCAAATTCATCCCTTTTTCCATCTTTCGTCAAACTTTTTAACATGAAATTATTCAAAATATGATTTTTACTTTCAAATTTTAACAATTTTTAGAGCAGATGTTAATCAAATGAAAATTTTGACTGGAACAACAATTGGAAACAGAAAAAAAATGACTCTCTGTTTGCATTTATTTTCGATTATTTTCTAAGCTATATGCAGCAAGTACAATCAAAGCTTGAAGTTATATATTTTGGTCTAAAATGGAGGAAAAAAGTTGTTCATCGAAAGCTTTAGTTTTCAAGAGAAAAAAAGTAGTTCCTAAATAATGAAATCATTTCTTTTTTAATCAAAGCATAAAATTACATATTTTATGGTCTAAAAGTACAGCAAAAAAAGCTGTTCATGAAAAAATTCGGTCTTCCATAGATATGAAGTAGCTTCTAGATAATGCCATATTCTTGTAAATTGCATAACTTGTTTTATTTTTAGTGGAAAAAAGAATACTTTTTTTTCTGTTTTCATCAAAAATTTTTCTTTTTTTCTCACTTTTTAAAAAATTTGCTTACAAAATCTGTTAATTCCTAATTTGAGTTGTGCACCTGAATTGTGCTCTCTAGTTCCGCTCCAATTTCTTTGCCAAAACTACTGATCAAAAAATGGGTGAGTTTTGAAGAGGAACAAAGTAAATCCCAGATTATGAAATCAGTTCTTTTTTAATCAGGGCATGAAATTACATCTTTTTTGGTCTAAAAAAGCAGCAAAAAAAGCTGTTCATCAAAAAATTTGGTCTTGCATAGATATAAAGTAGCTTATAGATAATCCCATATTCCTGTCAATTGCATAACATGTTCAATTTCTTTTGGAAAAAAGAATACTTTTTTTCTGTTTTCTTCAAAAATTTTTCTGTTATTCCTAATTTAAAAAAAAAAACTGCTTACAAAATCTGTTAATTCCTAGTTTGAGTTTTGCACATGAATTGTGTTCTCTAGATCTGCTCTAATTTATTAGTCAAAACTACTGATCAAAAAATGGGTGATTTTTCTACCAATTCAATGCTTATCCATTTGTCTGATTTTGGACTTGAAGTCCTCTTGCCGTCCATTGAGACAAACTCTAAGCTCTCTAGTAATTGCGGTAGATAAGTCATGTTTTTGTGAATCTCATTATAAGATGTTTTTTTTTTCTTTTGCGCTTTTTTCTGACTTTCGTCTGCTCAGTTTATTATACTTTGTGTCTTGTCAAGCGTTCATCGTGTAAAACTTCCAGAGGCAGGTTAATTTTTTGTCCACCCCGTACCTAGGTTCAAGTGCGTTTCAGTACTGGGCCTGTATAAATGCAACGCCTCATCATTACTGAACCATAGACCGATTCAGGTCATTTTTTGACGTGTCAAACTTGCCTTCCTTCTGATTTTTTAATGGTCAAATCTGGGCCAGGTGCAAAAAAGTTTCTCACGGTGATTGAAACCACGATCTACCGCTCCCTAGCCTTTTGTTCTCTTTTCTGCGCCACCCTGACTTTTGAAAATTTGTATTTTGCGCTATTATTATGCGCTTGGAATAATCAAGTTTCAAGCGAGAACGCGAGCAAATTACATACATGGGAGACATGGGTTTACAGTTTCCCGGTACTAATTTGCACTCGGAATTCGGTGCAGGAAGGTCTTGGAATTTACTTTATATTTTTTCCAGCTATTTTTCTGTTCCAACGTCCAGATTTCTGTTACGACCAATTCACGTCACGTTTACTCCAATTCAGCATCTAACATTTCAATCATGTAATTCTCACTCGTTTTGGAGTGAGTGACACCTCGGTCGCACTTGACATCTCACTCAATAAAATGTCTTTCCTTACTGTCTTTCAATCCGTTTTTCACTCGTTTTGGAGTGAGTGACACCTCGGTCGCACATGAAATCTCACTCAATAAATTGTCTTTCCTTACTGTCTTTCACTCCGTTTTTCAGTAGTTTTGGATTGAGTGACACCTCGGTCACACATGATGTCTCACTCAATAAAATGTCTTTCCTTACTGTTGTACAGAAATTGATTTCTGTAATCTAGAGTATTTTGCTAGGCAATTTACCAAATTAGATTGAACTAATCTTCGAGTGCTTTCGCGGTGCGGTTCCACTATCAAATTAATTAAACTAGCGAATTAATCTTTTCGAGTATCACTTTTCGACGAATGCTACGCGTGCTATTTATCTGTTATTTTTTTAGCGATATATTACTTATATCTGCAATTTAGAATTGAGCGTTCCGCGGAGCGAAATTCGGATAAAAGAGACTCAACTGAAAATTGAAAAAAGATTAGGGAAACTGACAAAAGAATTAATACTCAAATTTGATCAGCAATTTGATCAAACAACATTGCAACTGTAAAAGGAAATTTGCGGCAAACATAACTAACAGACGACATGATCAGACATTCAATCACAACTCTTGAGTAAACAAATTGAAAAGCATGAACAAGAAGATTTGATCTTCAAAATTCATGATAAAGAAAATTCAGAATGATTTAACTAAAATTGAACTAAATTAAGATTAAATTAAATTTAAGGTATTTAGCGCCGCAATTGATTTCATCAATTGTACACCTATATCACACTTACATCAAAAATTGACCTAAACTTATATCATATCAATCTCGGATATCTTCTCTTTTTGGCTGTTTTTTTTTTCATTGGTCTTTTCTGCAAACAGGTCTGCAAAGCAACTGTTGCTATTTTTTGGAATATTCTGCAGTTATGTTTTTTCTCTAATTCCTTCAGCGTATCCTTCAAGTCACTTTTTCGTGTTTTTTTTTAGACCGAGGTGTCAACTTTAGAAATAGCTCAAAAAGAACGGTGATTTGACTGAACGGTTGTTGAGGGCAATCAGTTGAAATTGACTTCACGTAAAACCTTTTGACGTGTACTATTAAAGTTATTGTACAATGGTTGAATTTATATTGAGCACATTGATGCATCTGCTGGATACTCTGCAATTCTTCGGAGAGGAAACATGATGCTAAATTCTTAATAACACATCAGAGATAAATTCAAGGTGTTGGCCATGCGCTGAACATCTACCAGAAATTCCTGTACACAGATGTTTCAGAATCGTATCAATTTAAAAGTATGAACAAAATATTTGATTTTCAATATTTAGGATGAAAAAAAATTAAGAATGAAATAACAAAAATTGAACTGAAATAAGACTCAATTAACATTAGGGGATTTAGCGCTGCAATTGTACACATATATCATACTTACGTCAAAAAGTGACCTAAATTTATATCAATCTCTGAAATAAGTACTGTTTATAATAAATAATAGAATAGTGTTTTGAAATCACTTTTATTGTTTTATGCTGAATAAGTTCTGTAAACGCATTCCGCCTCACGGACTGCCATGGAGTTTTCGGGTCCTTCAAAACTCAGGGAACGTAGTACTGTGTTGGGTACATCTGTATTGGTGAAAAGGGACCGACTGAAAAATTGGATTCCTCTTTATCTTGATTGCGGCTGGCCGTGTTTTTGAGTATCGAAACAACAGATTTGTTTTGAATCTTTTGTTTTCTTATAATCTAACTTCTATTTTGTCTTGAAGGTGCTGAGCTTGACGCTGAATTGGTTGGACACGTTTGGGTTGACGCCATGGATTCGTCTCCGATTCTGTTATCGACGGTGACGAACGTCTTCGTTTGTGCGAAGGCTGTAAAACTGCTGTTGCTTTTTTAGCTGCTTTCTTTTCGGTCGAGTAGGCTGCTCAGCGATCACAGTTGACGTTGTGTTGTACGGCGCGAAATGACCGTTTAAGGAAGGCGTGAAATCAGTGACAGTTTCTGTAGGTGGCTGTAGCGGTGCGGGAACGATGGTTTTCTTCGGTTTAACTGATATTCGACCTCGTAGCACTCTCGACAGTTTAGGGGACCGACGAAACACCATTAATGTCATCAGCTAATCTTTTGTGTTTGATTTTCTTGTTTCCTTCTATTTTTCTTCTCGCGTCCTTTGCATTCTGATTAATAAGATCTTCAGTTATTTTTCCCGTAGACAAGTTTTGTCTTCGTTCAGCATATCATTTTAATTCCGTTTCTATTTCGGCTTTTGTGCCAAGTTTGGCTAAATCTGAGTTTCTGATCGTAATTTCCCTTCGGCTTGGCTCTTTTTTAATTGAAGTGTGTTCGTTCGATTTTGTTACTGACGGGCCCGGAGCTAAAATCTCGTATAGTCTGTCCAGACTCTTTTTTGATCTCAGGGACTTCGGTTTCTTTTTGGCCAGCTTTAATGTTAGGGAAGCCTCTGTTCTGGTTACAGGTATATCAACATCTGGATGAGAGGTTACTCGGTATTTTTTGTTTTTTTCCTCATTACATCGTCTTATTGCCTCCTTACTCCTTGACTCCTTACTGAGTCGATCTCTTTTTTTCTCGACTTCGATGTCGCTGCGTGCCTCGTTGTCCTACTGTTTGTCTTGTATGAGCTCATCCCAGCCTACAGTCTCCATTTCTAAATTTTTCTTTAAAATTGGTTTGTATGTTAGAGTAATAGGATCATTGTCAGTTGAGATATTACTGAGAGGTGTGTTAGCTTTTCTTCCAAAATGTGTTTCAAAAGGTAAAAGAATAATTATCTTTTGACGGCATATACGGAGTCGGTAAATAATTGAACTATTTGACGCTTTTAAGTTCAGGCAATTTTTCGCCGCCGTTTTAATGCAAGCTAATCACTTAAGCCTCTCATCTAAACCAATGGCTCTGTGATCGTGTACTGGGGCTTTAATTAACTGGATATTAAATTGATTACAAAAAACTTTTTTTATTGACAGATTTGGCACTGTGCTTGATCTGATTTAATCGTTTGAGGGATTGAATGTAATTCTTCAAAATATTTTGTGCATTTGCCCTGTCAAATATCTCTGCTCTTGGAAATTTAGAGAAACGATCTATACATGCCAGAAAAAAAAATCTCGATTCTTTTCATTATAGATTGGTCCGCCAAAATGAATTTGTATTTCTTCGCTGGGTAGTTTACACAGTTTTAATGGTGCCCCTTTGTTAGAAGGTATATTAGATTTTAAATTTTTAGCAATTTTGACGAAGGAGTTACATTTAGCCGTTTTGGAAAGGATATCCCGATGCATGAACAACCACCATGCGTGCACCGCCATGCCTGTCATCCCCCAACTCACAGGATGTGTGGCGTGCGTGAATTGTTTCTACGTATGCGTCCTTTATGGAGTTGAGGATAGCGATCCGATCGTCGACGCATACACAGCCATTCTTGACGTGAAGATCTTTCCAAAAGCTGTGTCTATAGGGACTGATCTGACGCCAATGGTCCTCGTTATCTGTATTCACACAATCTCGTACTTATTTAAGAAATGCGCCTTTAGAAGTCAAACTGGCCATGAGTGTGGTGGAGAAAATTTTTGAAAGGGCAAATATGAAAGCGTCTGTACATAGGTCATCACTTGATGGTTTTGTCACAGTAGTTGCTTAAGTACATGTTCTTGACGGTGTGGCTGGTGCTGATGGAGCTGTAGGTGGGCTTCGTCAGCGAATCGATTTTTTGATAGGGTAGATTAATTAATTTGCAAACATTTTTCCTCATCACGTTGAGACATCATTAAAACGTTTTGAAACTATCAGCAATTCGTTAAAAATTTTTGGAATGTTATTGCAATTGATTGGTAGGGCGATTTAAGGCAAAAAGCGAGTGAGAAATGTTTTTATTCTCGATTTTGTCAGTGGAATGAGGATTATTTAGTGCAAAAATGCTAATTGTGTTATCATTATTCGTAATTTCAGAATATTCGCAATTTCGCGGTGCAAATTTGTTGCATAATTTGTTATTTGAATATGAATTATTTAAAATGGGTTCAATTAAAAGATTTCGCGCCGCAAAATCAGTATAATTTTCCGCCTTCAATAGAAAACGTTTCGAATTGCGTTTAGCAGCGTCTAATTTGGCAACTATAAATTGCTCATCGTAAATGAATAATTTAACAGCTGTTTGCTGAGGTTCTCTTTAAATAGAATCCACTAAGTCCATTTTCGTACCAGGAGGATGATCTATAGAAAAGTGAAACGGTAAAAGTTGATCAACCCAACGCGTAAGACGACTCTTATAGGATTGATAGGCTCTGTTCTCACTCATTATAGAAATTTTTGCTCTGTGATTCGTTATGACAGTAAAATGTTTACCATAGAGAGAGTATTTAAAACGTTCTATCTTCAAAACTACGCCCAATAATTCAAGTTCGTTATTACTATATGAATCTGCAACTGAGTTTAAGAAAAGTGAAGAGAAAGCTACAGCATGTCAACCGTTCGGCGTTCGCTGTTCTTACGCACAACCCAAACCTTTTCGAGATGTTTTTTATCCGTGTTTCAAGATCTGGATTGAAATGTTTATTTTCTGTCGCCTCAAATTTTTTTGTTTTAATTCTTTTTGTTGTTCGTGCTCATGTGTTCAAATAAAATTAGTAAATTTTTTTTAGTAAAGGTCTGAGTTGGTGACACATTGAGATAAATTTGGTATGAATTTGCCTAAATTATGCACAGATCCCCGAAAAGATCGTAACTTCTTTAATTTAGAGGGTGAAGATAATTGTTGAATTGCAACAGTTTTATTTGATAATTGTGATATGCCAGATTGAGTAATACGATTCACGAGCCATTCAATTTCTTCTTTTGCGAATTGGCTTTTAGCGAGATTAATGCGAAGATTTTCCTGATCAAGTTTAATTAAACATTTTTCTACAAGATCGAGATGATGTTCGATTCTACTTCTGATCACTATTAATTTATTATCCAGAAAACACAATATATTGTTTAGACCGAGGAGAGTACAATCAATAGCTTTCTGAAATTCCGCCGGCATATCTGTAAGCCCGTAGAAACTTGTTTTAAAACGGTGATTGTGGGTCAATGTGCCGCTGACAATATTGAAGTTACAATGGCGGGCCGTATCAGTATGAAGATTAAGTTGGCTGTAAGCGTACTGCAAATCTAATGTTGCAAAATAGGCCGTCTCTTGCGGCGCGTTTGACAGTAATTGTGAGATAGTTTGTATTAGTGAGTCAATATTTGACATTTGGTATTTATTCTCATGAATTGCTCTATTCAGAATTTTGGAATCTAAAGCTAATTTGGTTGATTGGTCCTTTTTGACTGTAATAAAAGTTAGGGAAATGAAAAACTAGACAGAACAATTTGATAATTTTTCAATATGTCCCTCGTTTAACAATTTTTTCAATTCGATTTTCACTTTTGGTTGAAAGTGAATTGTTACTTTCCTCCCTTTTTGATGGTTGACACGAAATTTCGATGGAACCTTGAACTGACACTATGATTTTTTGATTTACCAATTCTGGAAATTAATCCTAGAAATTCTTTCGCTAGTGATTGTTTTAATGCGCAAGATGTTTCAACTGTATTTACTTCGTTTTTCGCGCAAGGTTATCGTGAAATAGTTATTCCCAACTCATCGAATAAATCACGTCCAAGAATAGGTTGAAAATTGTCTGCAATTACTGTTACTTTTGCATTCGAAATTTTCTAATCATTACATCAAACTGGTTTCTTCAAAGTTCCTATTGTTTCGACAATATCGTTAAAAAGATTTAAGTTCTAGTGGTTTTTTCTCTGACCATTGTGCTTGTATGCATTATCTGTTTAGCCAGTGACATATTTATAATAGTGCACCCACTACCGGAATCGAGACGCAAATGACAGTCCGTATTGCCAATCGTTATTGTTATGTTTTGCAGAGCGATTGAGGATGCATTAAGAGTTTCCACCATTGCAATTAGTTATCGCAGATGATTCATATTCAGAATTATACTGTTCATTGTATTTTTCTGAAATTTACGTTTTGACTTTCCTGGTTGGTCTTTAGTTTCAGAATTTTTCCACATTATTAATGCGAGTATCTTGTCGAGAGTTTTTTCAATTATTCTTTTTTTTCGAATTATCTTTGCAAAATGATTGAGCAGACCACAATGATTACATTTCTTATCCACAGCAGGGCAAACCTGGCGACGTGTTGAAGTCCAATTTTGGCCACAATCTCTGCATAGACCAACTGTTGCTCGATTGAATGTGATTGTGCTTAACTGGTTTGTTCGAACATTCGCGTAACGAAATTGCCTGAATTGTTGTATTGCGTTGATTGCGTTGCTGCTGACTTTGTTGTTTCTGGTAGATATCCGTTGCTGGTTTTGGTGACCCGTCTTCATATTGACTGTAATGCTCACAGCTCTTTCAGGGTCTACTTTATTTCGAAGGAGTTCTCGTTGTATATCATCATCCAGCATATTTGTGATGAAAATGTCTCTCATGATCATTTCCTCTCGATTTTTGAAATCACCAATTTCTGGAAGCCCTTTAAGAGTGCTGTAGTTTTGTTCTATCGTCTCGCTTTTTTTGTTTTCTCGAAAAAAGACCTAACTATCGAAAGTCATGTTCCTTGGTCAAATAAAAGCTATTTCCATCATTTCCCAAAGTTTGAGAGTCGAGAGATCATAGATATTATCATTTCTGCGTCAAAAGACGTCGTCTTTCCGTTCCTATGCTGAGGTAAAGGAGGGAAACGCATTTCTGTTCACATAGTGTCATGGTCTTCTCATCACACAAAATGCCTGCTTCTGTGACGTTCTGACATTTCAATTCCCGTTGAAGTTCAACTGGTTGTTACGGTTTTGACTATCTCATTCTGTTTGTTCAGTTACGTCCTCAATAGCCATTTAATTTTTTGTTTCCGCTGGTAGTCGTACATGTGTTGCAAAATGGTATCCAAAGTTATGTGTTCTCTTGCAAAAATTGCTAGCTTCACCTTGATTCGCCACTTTTCCCATCGTATTTGTGGGTCTGCTGTAGCACGTTCTCAAAGGGGTTCGATTGAAAGAGGGGTTTTTCGAAACTCACGGGCTGGCTGAACTATGTCGGACAGAAATTGATTACTGTAATCTAGAGTATTTTGCTAGGCGATTTACCAAATTAGATTGAACTAATCTCCGAGTGCTTTTGCGGTGCGGTTCAAATATCAGATTTGAATTGAGCGAATTAATCTGTTATAGTTTCACTTTTCGACGGTATTCGCCTTGCGAATGCAGCGTGTGCTTTTGATCTGTTATTTCGCTTAGTTTTGTGCATTTATCTGCTATTTAGAAATGAGCGTTCCGGGAGCGAAATTTGAATTAAAGAGACTCAACTGAAAAATGAATTGATATTAGCGAGAATGACAAAAAGAATTAATACTCAAATTTGATCAGCAACTTGATCACACAACATTGCAACTGTAAAAGGAAACATAATTTCGGCAAACATAATTAACAGACCACAGGATCAGACATTCAATCACAACTCTTGATTAAACAAATTTAAAAACATGAACAAGAAGATTTTATCTTCAAAATTTAGGATGAACAAAATTAAGAATGAAATAACTAAAGTTGAACTAATATTAGATTAAATTAAATTTAAGGGATTTAGCGCCGCAATTGATTTCATCAATTGTACACCTATATCACACTTACATCAAAAATTGACCTTAACTTATATCAATCTCGGACATCTTCTTTTTTTTGGCTGTTATTCATTGGTCTTTTCTGCAAACAGTTCTGCAAAGCAACTGTTGCTATTTTCTGGCATAATCTGCAGCTATGTTTCTTCTCTATTTCTTTCAGTGCTATCCTTCAAGTCACAATGTTCGTGTTTTTTTAGACCGAGGTGTCAATATTAGAAATAGCTCGAAAAGAACGGTGATTTGAGCGAACGGTTGCTGAGTGCAATCAGTTGAAATTGACTTCGCGTAAAACATTTTGACGTGTACTATCAAAGTTCTGGCACAATGGTTGAATTTATATTGAGCACTTTGATGCATCTGCTGGATACTCTGCAATTCTTCGAAGAGGAAATCGGATGCTAAATTCTTATTAACACATCTAAGAAGTTTCAAGGTGTTGGCCACGCGCTGAACATCTACCAGAGGTTCCTGTACACAGATGTTTTAGAATCGTTTCCGAAAAAGTGTTGCTTATATTGTTAATGCCTACCCGGGTTGACCAAAAGTTTTAATCATAGAACTTTAATATTATGAGAATTCTATAATTACAACTGTTCATAGAAGCCATAATATGAAGATGTAGTTTTATATCTTTTTGAACTATGGGGTCAACCCAGGTATGTTGCAAAATCATCCCAGATGGGAGAATAATTTTCAGTTTTCAGTCAATTTAGTAGCGGTCAAATTCAACACTGATTGGTTCAATTACTACGGTTTTATAACTGAAGAGTGAGTTTGGTGCTTGACCAGAGGTTTCGAAACTTTAGTGCGTGAATAAGAATAACTCTTCGCCAAGAACGCATTAATGTTTTGATAAGTCATTAAGACGTGTGATAGTTTGTCCATTTTTCCATAATAACTGAACGAGCGATTTACTTTTCTAAGATAAATTTTTTGAAAGCAAAACTACCGAATTCGCTCGTCTCTAGAAATCGTAACTTTTTCCAACCAGCCTGGCAATTGAAAAACGCCTCCATAATGATTACAATGCTTGACGAGAAAAGCAAAGTGTCGATTTTGGATGTGGATGCAAAAATTTATCGCAAATCGCAATAAATAAGGAATCTTTTACTTAAAGGACTGATTGGAGCTTTGCTATGATTTTAATATGAAATGCTTTCTGTCCATCGTGGTCCTCTGTTTGTAGATGCATGGGGTGCACTCTGGGGACGAGTTGGGGGAAGTGGAGTGGATGAGTGCTTTTATGTGGATAACACAATGGATCAAGAATTGACTGAATTGGTAGAGGAAGAGGACAACTATGTCTGTTTTTTCAAAGGTTATTACTATTAATGTTTACAGAAGTCCTCTCTGGCGTGGGGTGATCATAGCTCACTTTAACTCAGGTCGAGAATTTTTCAAAATTTTATGATAGAAAAGCACTAAAACAAAAATTTCAAAAATTTTAGCCCAGAAATCTCACATAAAATGCGCGGAAACTTTTTGAGAGTCGCGCTGAACTTCAGAGCTTTTTTTACATAATTGCAGTGAATTCGGCGCCATTTTCAAATAAAGGCAATGAAACGGTGTTCACATCTCGTCCCAGGAAGTATGGATAGAGTTGGCATCAGTTTGCTATACAGTGAGCTTTAAAACCAAACATACCAATATCATCTTTCGTTAAAAACTGAACATAATGATATTTTTGGATATTTTTGTTAGGATATTTTTGTTATCGAGGATATTTTCGTTAGGTCTTAAGGACTCTTAAGTATAAGTAGTTTGACGTTCGTATCTGAAAATCCCCCTAGCGTTGATTTAGGATCCAACAACAAATGTTGGACAGACCAAGACTGGCTTCGAAAAAACGCTTCACGATCGGGAAGCGTTTTTTTTCGAAGCCGGTCTGTGATCTGTCCAATATTTGTTGTTGAATCCTAAATCAACGTTAGGGGGATTTTCAGATACGAACGTCAAATTACCTATACTCCAAAATATTGAATGATTTTCTCTGCCTAGTTTTTTTACTAAGAGCCGCCGTCAGCCTATCAACGGCGATTTTTTAGGCGCTCTACTTTTTTCAATCCAAAGGATTTGGGTGTGCTGTCTTTTTTACAATTCAAACAATTTGAATTGTATTTGGGCGCTGAATTTTTTTAAAAGATCTGTTCACAAATTTTCAAGATTTTTTAAACAAATATGAGTAGTGATTTTGGTCACGTCGAAAGCAGAAGTGGAGCGAAAAAGCGAGCTCACTCTTATTTTAAAAGAGAGTTAGAAAACGGTGGTTGAGCAAAAGTTCGCTTTCTCGCTTGTGGTTTTTCAATCACATGCGGCAATTTCCACTTTGATTTTTACTGTTTTTTGGAATTCTTGTATAGGATTTTTTCTAAATGATTTTTTCAATCCTTTTGAAATTCATTCTCGGCCTAATTTTTGTTTGAATCAAGTTTCCTTTTCTCGCTAGAGCTTTTTTGTTCACATGCGGCATTTCGACTTTGATTTTCTGCTCGATTCTCTGTTTGATTTTTTTTGCAATTGGTTTTCCCAATTCATTTGTAGCCCACTGGATTTTGATAAATCAACGAAAACTGTTTGAATTTTCTGTTAGGACTTGTACTGATAATTTTTTGAGATCTGTTCGCACATTTTCATGATTTTTGAAGAAGTGATTTTGGTCACGGCGCAATAGGAAAAAGATCGAGTGCTTTTGCGGCGTGAACTTTTTCTCTCGAAAAATAGAACAGAGTGAGTAGAGTGAAAAATTTGTGTTTAAACAAAAATTCGCTGACTCGCTAGTGGTTTTTGTTTCACATGCATCATTTTTACATCGATTTTCGCTGTTTCTTTGATTTTTTTGTCTGGTTATTTTCTATATGGTATTCCCAATTTTTTGATAGCTCGTTCTAGGTCCAGTTTTTTGTTTAATTAATAAAATTTTTTAGAATTTTACGTCAGAACTTGTCCTGCTATGTTTTGTCTTTGTAAGATGTTTTCTTTGTTTCATGATTTTTAGCTTTCAAAACGGGATAAACAGGTAAAACTCAGAGTGCATCAAGTTTCATTAGAAAACCTTAGCCCCGTTTAGAAGTTCTTCAAGTGCTTAGAGTGGCGTAGCTACTGAGATAGGCGTTCTTTATGGTTAAAGGGTCATTTTTAGGAGTTTACAAGAAAATTTTTAAATTTTTCGCTTTTTTCCTACATTTTGTTTTTTTATGGACAAATTTAAAAATGAGGTTTTTGATTGTGAGAAGGTCTTCTCCAAGTAAAAATTACATTTTATGATTATTTTAGGAGCTACTCGTTTTGGTACTCCAAACATCAACACGCAAGTTTATACTAACTTTTACCAATTTTTCCTAATTTTCTTGCCATTTTGTGTCATTTTTTTTGAATTTGAATTGTATTTGGGCGCTGACTTTATTTAAAAGATCTGTTCACACAATTTCAATATTTTTAAGTCAAATTTGAGGAGTGATTTTGGTCACGCCGAAAGAAGAAGTGGAGCGAAAAAGCGAGCTCACTCTAATTTTAAAACAGAGTTAGAAAACGGTGATTGAGCAAAAGTTCGCTTTCTCGCTTGTGGTTTTTCAATCAAATGCGGCAATTTCCATTTTGATTTTTACTGTTTTTTGGAATTCTTGTATAGGATTTTTTCTTAATGATTTTTTCAATCCTTTTGAAATTCATTTTCGGCCTAATTTTTGTGTGAATCAAATTTCCCTTTCTCGCTAGAGCTTTTTTGTTCACATGCGACATTTCGACGTTGATTTTCTCCTCGATTCTCTGTTTGATTTTTTTTGCAATTGGTTTTCCCAATACATTCGTAGCCCACTGGTTTTTGATAAGTCAACGAAAAATGTTTGAATTTTCCGTTAGGACTTGTCCTGATAATTTTTTGAGATCCGTTCACATATTTTCATGATTTTTGAAGAAGTGATTTTGGTCACGGCAAAATAGGAAAAAGAGCGAGTGCTTTTGCGGCGTGAACTTTTTCTGTCGAAAAATAGAACAGAGTGAGTAGAGTGAAAAAATTGTGTTTAAGCAAAAATTCGCTGACTCGCTAGTGGTTTTTGTTTCACATGCATCATTTTGACATCGATTTTCGCTGTTTCTTTGATTTTTTTGTCTGGTTATTTTCTATATGTTATTCCCAATTTTTTGATAGCTCAATCAAGGTCCAGTTTTTTGTTTAGTTAATAAAATTTTTTTGAACTTTACGTCAGAACTTGTCCTGCTATGTTTTGTTTTTGTAAGATGTTTTCTTTGTTTCATGATTTTTAGCTTTCAAAACGGGATAAACAGGTAAAACTCAGAGTACATCAAGTTTCATTAGAAGCCCATAGCCCCGTATAGAAGTTCTTCAAGTGCTTAGAGTGGTGTAGCTACTGAGAAGGGCGTTCTTTTTGGTTAAAGGGTCATTTTTAGGAGTTTACAAGAAAATTTTTCAATTTTTCGCATTTTTTCCTACATTTTGTTTTCTTATGGACAAATTTAAAAATGAGGTTTTTGATTATGAGAAGGTCTTAAGCAAGACAAAATTACATTTTTGAACACTTTAGGAGCTATTCGTTTTGGTACTCCAAACATCAACTTGCAAGTTTATACTAACTTTTACCAATTTTTCCTAGTTTTCTCGCCATTTTGTGTCATTTTTTTGAATTTGAATTGTATTCTGGCGCTGACTTTATTTAAAAGATCTGTTCACACATTTTCAAGACTTTTTAAGTCAAATTTGAGTAGTGATTTTGGTCACGCCGAAAGAAGAAGTGGAGCGAAAAAGCGAGCTCTCTCTAATTTTAAAACAGAGTTAGAAAACGGTGGTTGAGCAAAAGTTCGCTTTTTCGCTTGTGGTTTTTCGTTCACATGCGGCACTTTTCACTTTGAATTTTACTGTTTTTTTGGATTTCTTGGATAGGATTTCTTCTAAATCATTTTTTCAATCCTTTTGAAATTCATTTAGGCCTAATTTTTGTGTGAATCAAATTTCCCTTTCTCGCTAGAGCTTTTTTGTTCACATGCGACATTTCGACGTTGATTTTCTCCTCGATTCTCTGTTTGATTTTTTTGCAATTGGTTTTCCCAATACATTTGTAGCCCACTGGTTTTTGATAAGTCAACGAAAAATGTTTGAATTTTCCGTTAGGACTTGTCCTGATAATTTTTTGAGATCCGTTCACACATTTTCATGATTTTTGAAGAAGTGATTTTGGTCACGGCGAAATAGGAAAAAGAGCGAGTGCTTTTGCGGCGTGATTTGTTTCTCTCGAAAAACAGAACAGAGTGAGTAGAGTGAAAAAATTGTGTTTAAACAAAAATTTGTTTCCTCGCTAGTGGTTTTTGTTTCACATGCATCATTTTGACATCGATTTTTGATTTGTTTTTTGATATTTTCTATATGGTGTTCCCAAATTATTGATAGCTCGTTCTAGGTCCAGTTTTTGATCAATTAATTAATAATTTTTTGAATTTTACGTCAGAACTTGTCCTGCTATGTTTTGTTTTTGTAAGATGTTTTCTTTGTTTCATGATTTTTGGCTCTCAAAACGGGATAAACAGGTAAAATTCAGAGTGCATCAAGTTTCATTAGAAGCCCTTAGCCCCGTTTAGAATTTCTTAAAGTGCTTAGAGTGGTGTAGCTACTCAGAAGGGCGTTCTTTATGGTTAAAGGGTCGTTTTTAGGAGTTTTCGAGAAAGTTTTTCAATTTTTCGCTTCTTTTCCGTCATTTTGTTTTTTTATGGACCAATTTAATAATGAGGTTTTTTGATTGTGAGAAAGGTCTTTTGCATGACAAAATTACTTTTTATGAACATTTTAGGAGCTATTCGATTTGGTACTCCAAACATCAACACTCAAGTTTATACTAACTTTTACCAATTTTTCCTAGTTTTCTTGCCATTTTGTGTCATTTTTTAATTTTTTTAGTCCTATGTTTCAAGGCACCTCCTTTGGGCTTTGATCATAGGTTACTGCATAGTTTCTAGGGGAGAAGAAAAGATTTTAACTATTTGATCTTCACAAATTTTTTGCAGTTTTATTTATAAAAAACTTAAATTTTTAAAAATATTTTTAACGTCATTAACCGTTTTTTAAGTTTTTCCAGCCTCAGGAGCCAAGAAACGTCCTCTAGGATTTGATAATAGGTAACTGAAAAATTTTCCACAGTACTTCCAAGTTTTTTTGATAATTTTTGTCAATTTTTAGGTTTCGCCAGCCCAAGGGCCGAGGCATCTCCTCTAGGGTTTGATAATTGGTTGCTGCATAGTTTGTGGTGCCAATGAAATAAATTTCAAAATTATAATGTCAAGACTTTTACCAATTTTTTGATAAGATTTGCAGTTGTCTTTCAAATTTTTCTAAAATATTTGCCCCCTGATTAATTTTTTTCGTTTCATCGGCCAGGCAACTTCCTTTAGAAATCGACAGTTTTTTACTGCATGGTTCCGAGGGGCTATCGAACGGTTTGCAACTACTGATTTCACAAATTTTTGCAGTAGTTTGATAATTTTTTTCTGCAAATTTTTATGCTCAAAATTTTCTGATTTTTGTGAGCAAGAGCAAGTGATAATAATTTCACCTACAAATTATTTTCACCTACAAATACGGATAACGGACTGGATAGTCTCTGGAGATCATTCAATGATTCCGAAGATATTAGTCCAACGAATTCCCCAGTTTTTTGTTAAAGTTTGCATTTTTTTCGAAATTGTTTGTCATTTTCTGAGTTTCTTTGCTGGCCAACAAAAATTTTCTATTTCTTAGAGATGTTTTATTGGGTCGAACTCCAGACACACAAAAAAAAGGTTTTAAACATTTTTTTCATCAAAACTTTAAGACTTTTGCTAATTGCTTTTAACTCTAAAAATTTATATAAGTTTTTTGAAATATTTGTCATATTTCACGAGTGTATCTATCTTTAGTGGCCAATAGGTCTCCTTCAAGGCTTGTGCTTGAGTTAATGAGCATATTGAATTGTACCATATTTGGTCTGCAGGAAAAGCGTACAGAATTTTGGCAATGGTTATTTTATGTTTACTTTGTTTGATTGTTTTTCAACACCTGTTTTGTCTTTTTGGATGAGAATGTTCAAACGATCTTCTGGTCAGGTAAATAAGTCCTCTGAATTTCATTAAATTCTTTGGATTGTGTTTCAGGATCTGTCTAACTTTGTTTTTTAATACACGTTTTCACTTTTTTCACGTCAGTGCGAAGTCAAATTAGAGTGGTGAATTAAATTATGCTGAAGTATTAAAGAGAGCGAAATTTGAAATATGTTTAGGGCCTAGTTATTTTTTGAAATAACCGTTCAAGGGGAGTAAAAAATTGTTGCGTGAATAAGTTTTTGGTTTTTTTAAAAGAGGTTTTTTACGTGCATCAATTTGACTTGTGTTTTCAGGGAGTTTCTTTTCCTCAAGCGTTTTAGGTGTGATACATATGTGTACTAAATGCTAGAATTCTTCAAGGGGCAGCTGAAACTTCTTTTGACCTGAACACTTTCTTTGTCAAAAAACATTACAGATTATCTGTCTTTGCAACTCTGAAATAATTTTTCTGTTGTCTAATCACTTAGTGTCATCAATGACACGTCTCATTGATTCATATTGAGTCAAAAAATAATGGGCTGGGTTAATAGCTTATTAGTTTTCTTGATTTGGCATTACTTTTTATCATGAATTGTGAGTTAATTTTTTGAATTGTTTTTTGCTTTTGTAGATTTTGTTGTCTTATTGTTGTTTCTCATCAATTATAGGCCTCATAGGTTGCTTTGTCTGCGTTTTTGTATAAGAAGTTGATGCCTTCTACGCCTTTGACATCAATCGTTTCCAAGAATAATTGTGAAGTGTTTAAATTTAGAGTAATTTAAACTTTTTTGTTTAAAATCCTATCAAATCGTAGATATTGCTTTTTTTGACCAAAATGCTTCTCGTTTTTTTTAAAAATAATTATATAAAATTTTTGAGATTTGCAGGTAATTTTTAATTTTATTGCTCTCTTATCACTTCTAAAACAATTCTTTGAAAGGTAATTTAGGAACTGTCCTGCTATGTTTTTTTAATTCACTTTACCTCTTGATCACGTTTTTCTGTTTAGTAGGGTCAAGATTTTCACGTTTGACTTCTGATTTCCTTCACGCACTGTTTCGACTGAATGGTTTTTAAATTCTTTCATGCATTAAATTACCCAATTCAGTGAATACGTTAATAGTCAAAAGAGCAAATTCAAAAGATCAAAAGAACTGGGATAAGCATATCAAAAGCGATTATTAAGTCATAGTGCACCTGGTTATCAAAGTTCAATAAAGCGATTGCTAGCTGGCGTTTAAACTATAATTAATAGTGTTCAATTTAGGAACCGAATTAAGTGTAATTTTGGAGTCGGACCAATTTGGAGTCGTTTCAACATCAAACCAAAAACTTGGCCAGTTAGAAAAAAATCTGTCTTTTTCTGTCTTTTTTTTTTGCTTATAATCATCTAGATGAAAATAACATTCGTAAGGTTTTCGTACAAAATTTGATTTTTTTGACTGGAAACTTGGTCTTGTGATTGAAGCGCAAAATAACATAATAATAGCTCCGAGATAGTTTCATTATTGGCTAATAATTGCTAATAATTGAAAACTTCATCGAATAGGTTTTCTATCTTATATTGATATCAATGGTTTTATGATCACTGACTAAGAGTGTTGAAATTTCGAAGAAAAAAATCTCCAAATTGGTGTATTCTAAAGATCCCAGCAATACTGTTTAGACAAAGCATGTTTTAAACTCTTAGACAGACTAAAAGAAATTTAATTTTTTTAAAGACAGTTGTGTGAAATTGGCAACTTCGAATGTGATCCATGTATGATTACCAGGAAACCCTATGTAATTTTTAAACAAATTCAAGGAAATTAGAAGTTATTCTATCAGGATTACTATGACACAGCGCCAAAAACGCTCATCAGTTCAGACAAAATCTGATATTTTTAGAAAACGTTATTTCAAATGGGTAAAATTATTTAATTTTGAACAGTTATGAACATCTGATATTTTGAAAGAAGCATATGTCACTCCTATCTATAAGAAAAGCAACAGACATAACCCTGAAAACTATCGTCCAATTTCAGTTACTCCAACATTAGCAAGAATTTTTGGAAGACTTCTCTTGGAGCAAATGTGGGAACATTTAGATATGGATAAAATAAAATAGTTAACAAAAATCAGTTTAGTTTACAAAAACAAAAGTTGTGTTTTAATACAAAAATTGCTCTGACAGAGAAAATAAATCATTAGGTTGAAGAAAAACATAAGGAATTAACACTCTTTTTGGATTTAGCGAAAACTTTTCACTCAATATCCTTAGACATTTTCATTCAAAAACTGGAAAAGAATGGTTTTGGAGAAAACACAAGACTCTTAATGAATTGGTTTCTAATTAACAGAAAACAGTGTGTTAGAAATGGAATAGTTGAATCCCGACTGGACAATTATAAATCACGGTGTTCCTCAAGGTACTGTACTAGGACCACTAGTTTTCATACTCTATGTATATGTTTTCGGTGAGGAAATATGGAAAAGTTCGAATGTTCTACAATTTACAGATGGTCCAACAATTCTATGTCACGAAAAAAAGAACAATATTTAGAAGCAAAGGCTAGGAAAATTTGAAAAAAAACTGAACGATATATGAAACAAAACAATTTAACTCTAAATGAAGGGAAAACAGAAATAATGGTTTTCAAAAAAAGAAAAGTCACCATCTGTAAATGGCATAAGGTTTAAAAGTCATTCATTGAAACCAACAGATGAGTGCAGATATTTAGGTGTTCTTCTTGACAAAGAGATCAAAATCCCAAACGAACTTTTTAATGTGATCAGTAAAATGGCTTTAGCTATAAGATCAAATTTTTTGGTACGCAATCGAATACCTTAAAAGGTTCTAATAAGTCTCTTTAGATCACTTGTTTTGTTGCATTTAGAATTTAGTGCAAAATTTTCTCAAATTTTGTCGTGCTACTCAATTGACAGAATAAACAAACAAAATAGATGGGGTATAAAATTTGCTTTTTTCAAATCAAATATGACAGTGATCGTCAACAAATTCTTGAAAATAAAATACTTCCCGCAGAAATTCAAATAGTAAAAACTTCATTAATTAGACTTTTTGACATTGTCCAACAAACATACGAGACCAAAAGAAATTCCGAATAATTGGAAACGTTGAAATTAAAGTAAATAAGCGTACTTATGATTTTTCTCTCGCAACAAAATGTAAATCAAAGTGGAGTCAAAAATTAATTTTTTTAATAACTTTGTTCGTAAATGGAAAAAAATTTCAAGAAATCTAAGAAAGGAAATATCAAAGAAAACATTTAAAAAAATATTAAAAGAAGAGATGCAAAAAAGAACGGGTTCCAATGGCCAAAAAGTTGAAAGCCTTTAAAAAATATCCCAAAAACTAGAAACTGAACCTTGAATTTTTGATATTCTATTTAGTTATTCAAAGGAAAGATATAGTATGTTTGATTTATAATATTACAACATGTAACTTTAATCTATGGTTACTCGAATTTACATGTTTGAGATTTGTAAAAAAAATTGACTAGTTGGCTGTATTCTGTGCACATATGATGGGATAATGTTATTGATGAATATAAAACAATGAAGTAAATTAAAAATTTGAGAGCATCTTAATTTGAAATGAAGTCTGGATTTAAAAAGCCCGGTGTCATTAAAACAAGTTTAAGGTAGTTGGTGACCAGATAGACGAATAAAAGGTACTTGAAGTCATAGAATGGAGATTTCCATGGCTCATTCAAGAATAATGGATAGCATGAAACTTTTTATTGTTGTAAAAACTGAAACAAAACTAAGAAATTAGATGCTTGATTGACTTAAATAATTCATGGAATTCAAGATCCCTATGAAAAGGAATTATATTCATAGCAGTAGATTGCATAAACTGATGCATGTGATTGCTTTTTGTGCTTTTAAGGAGCATTTTAATCCTGTCTTATTATAGGGAAGTTATGATTACTAAGCATAACTTTGTGTGATCAAAAGTTCACAGTCTTTTTGCATTTTATTATGCCACTCTAATGATTTAAAACGTCTCATCAGTTTTTTTAAAAACCAGGTGGTTTGTTAATGAAAATTGTTAAAAATTGGTGGATATTTGTGATAAACTTTACTAATATTGTTTAGAAGATGAAAACATCCAAATATTTTCATAACTGAGTTATCCGCTGTGCATTCCGAAAATCGTTCTGAATCAGCCCCTAAAATCACAGCTTTTCTGAATATTTTCATAACTGTGTTATCCAAATTTTTTCATAACTGTGTTATCCGCTGTATATTCATTGCGTAATCAAGAATGATGAATAATAGCGTTTTTGATCTTTTCAAAAACCACAACAAAACTACCTGTACCTATCAATTAGAGAACATCAGTACTGATTCAGAGCTTTTTTAGAAAAGCCTTGAATTTAGGGGCCTATTTAGAAAGATTTCAGAATAGTTT
Source organism: Convolutriloba macropyga (assembly GCF_964194025.1). NCBI lineage: Eukaryota > Metazoa > Xenacoelomorpha > Acoela > Convolutidae > Convolutriloba > Convolutriloba macropyga. Next base: position 24,785 of record NW_027453724.1, on the reverse strand, counting down.
CTGTAATAATTCTGAATCCTTTCTAAATCAGAGCGAAATTCAGAATCAGTGCTCTCTGAATTTTTTCTGAATCAGAGGAAAATGAAGAATGCGTTTCTGAATTGTCTCTGAATCAGACTGAAAACTTTTTCTCACCCCTAATGGGGGACAGAAAAAAACTTTTAATCATTTTTTTACTGTTTTTGGAACAAAATGCAGAAAAGATTTAGCCGAAAGTTTACAAAAGTTGACTTTCCCAATTTTGACAAAAGTTTAGCCGAAAACAGCAATAACATCTCTGCTGATTTATTGTGGTATTGTGACAAAAATTCTATTTGTTCTTTGCAAAGCTCGTAGATCTGTGCAATCTTTGGTTTAGGATCGTCTGTATGGGCGAGGTTAATTGTTAATCTGCGTAAGATTTGGCCAGTATACGTTTATTTGAAAAAAGTTGTCATTATTCAAAGAAGTCGCAATTTTCTCTATAGTATATTTTGCAATCGGTCGTAATGGTATATGATATATTTTCTTCTCGGACTTTTGGTTTGATAACAGCTGTAGAGGCTTTGTGAACTATGAATCCACAAAAATGTTGGTCCGAATGTGTTTCTTTAAATTTTTTTGCGGAACTGGAAAAGTGCGGTATTTAGCCATGCTTAATCAGTACTCCTATAGTTTAATTTTGTAACTCTGCCAATGCTGCCCAAAGCCCAGAAAAAAAGGAGGATGAAACCACACAGAGCATGCTGGGAATTCTTAAAAAAGATTCAGTTTTCAGCTTGACTTGAGAACATTTCGGACATCTTCTATTTAAGAATTTTAATAAATTTCCTTTCTTCCCTGAAAATTATGTATGAATTTGTTTAAAGACCTGAGAGTGGAAGCAATTTTCAAACATAGCTTGACTCACGAACATATTTATGATTTTCACCTTATTCTGAGATAAATCAGAGTTTGAATCAGATTCAGATTCGGACAAAAATCGGAGTTCGAATCAGTCTCTGAATCAAAGAAAATCAGAAAATGAATCAGTTTCTGATTCAGAGTCTGTGTCAGACTCAGATTCAGACGAATTTAGATGGAAATGTGACCTCATCAGAGTCAGTATTGGTACTGATAATTTCTGAATTTTTTTCAATTCAGTAATGAGTTTGCGTTTGAGCTAGGTACGGGTAAGAAACTCAGGAGCTAGCCAACTTCACTACAGTTCTAATTCGAGATTCTTGTAAAGAAAAGATACTTATAAGAAAAGAGTAAGAGACAGTATAAACTATTGCGTGTGAAAATTTTTGCCTGTTTGTGTTTGGAATCTAGCCGGGTTTGTCTTGAATCATGCTTGATTGCCCAGAATTAATTTTAAAACATTAAAAAAAACATGAAAAATTCAAATTTTATTTAAACAAATTGTGTTATCATTCCAGTGGTTTTAAAATATTCAGTGTATTTCATTCCGAGTGTTTTTTCATACTCGGAAATCATAAATCCGGTATGGCTTTATGATCATAAGGAAAATTGTATGGCGGGCAAACGGGGCTGCAACCTGTGCAAGGTCTTGAAATGAAGAGCAATAATTTCTTCTGTGTTTAGGTCGCAGTAAGTGTCCAGCCAATGACTATGCTCCGGAAATTCCAGGAGCTTGGCTTAAAGGCATACGTCCACAAAACTTACGTAAGTGGTGGCTGCTTAGACGACACATATGAAGCGTTTTCTTAAGCTGATAATTATAGACGCAAAGGAATGCGAAGAATTAGTTATCCGCTAAAAAACAAAAACTAAGAAACATCAGTAACGAGAAATGACCTGAACGAGAGCACGAAAGCAAGAATTGTTATAGTAAAGACAGGAAAAAAAGAAACGTTACTCTCGTTTTTCATTCTTAATAATATTTGCAATTAGGAAACGAATTAATACAGCTCTACCCACAAAACAAAACGAGAGAACCGCCTACGCCGTGGGTCCCCGATCAATGATCCTGCTGTCGTGCACAGAAGAGAAAATAGAGCAAATTTTTAGTGAAAAAAAAAGAAATAATGGAGCACTGAATTGGAACAGGTGTTAAATATTCTGACAAAAAAATAACAATTCTTACCGTTTGGCAAAATATTTGTTATCATGGTGCTTGCTTGTCAATGCACTAGTGATAGAATGACTGTCGAGCTTGATTGAGTCTGATCAGAGACATTTTTGGTCTGGATTGGTCGGATCAATTTGACTATTGTAAAAGTTCGAATCAATTTGACTATAATGTGGAAGGTCAATAACTTGGATCGTTTTTTATCACTCCATAATCCACTATCTTCATGTTTCATTTCGACATCAGTCAAAACAGTACCAGCTACTGCGCCAACCATTCTATTTGAACTATTTGATCCCATTTGTCAGTGGACCCATTTTTTGAACTCTAATTCCACTCGGCTAATTGTTTTCTTGCCATTTTGTGAAAGTACATGCTCTTACACAGTGGAAATTGGGAGCAAAACTTGTCTCCCCATTTTCACACTTTTATGTTGCTTAGCTACACATGATTGAAGCAGGCACATGAGCATGTACTTATTGCTATATGTTTTACTTTGTTTGTGAACTATGTGGGTTTTCCTGCTAATCTCGCGAATCCTATTTCGAGGCCACTTCTGCCGTTATAAATTGGAGTACAAAACAGATTTTTGTTCGAACCTAACTCATGTTATTTATTACATAGTTTCAAAACATATTGCGCGTTGAAGAAATTATAGTGCTAATTAATTTTTTTACATCCCTTGAAAATTGTTTTTCTCCTAATCTGCCACCACAAAAGACCACAAAAATTAGACATTCTTTTAAATATCCCGTACATCAATTTTCCTCCTGATTTTTTTTTTGGTTGTCAGCTATTGATTTTCTCGGAAACCAATTCTGTTTTACTAATGGCATCGAAGTCATAGCTGATGCTAACATTGACCTTCTCTTACCTTTTACAATCCAGGATTTAGATTGTATTGGGGCTCTGAGTTTTTCCTTTGCAAGATGTTATCACATTTTTTCCCTGATCTTTCAAACTGAGATAAACAAGTATTAAGTTTCATTGAGGGCCCTTAGACGGCTTTCAATTGCTTACAGTGCCCAAGCTGCTGGGAATGCCTATAAAATAAAGGCGAAGAGTTTTTTCGGTAAAATCTGGGTACAATTTGGTTCAATTTTTAATAGCCGCCCTCATCTTCTCAGCCGGCTATTATAGCGCTCCTATTTTTTTACAATTCAAAGAATTTGAATTGTATTGGGGCGCTGTCTTTTTTACAATTCAAAGAATTTGTATTGTATTGGGGCGCTGTCTTTTTTTAAAGATCTGTTCACACATTTTCATGATTTTTGAAGTCAAATTGGAGTAGTGATTTTGATCACACCGAAACAGGAAATGGAGCGAAAAAGCGAGTGGTTTTGCGGCGTGAATTTTTTTCGCTCTAATTTTAAAGTAGATTGAGAAAACGGTGTTTGAACAAAAATTCGTTTCTCTGTAGTGGTTTTTTGTTCACATGCGGCAATTTCACTCTGATTTTTACTGTTTTTTCGATTTTTCCGATCGGATTTTTTTTCTGACTGGTTTTCCCAATCCATTCAAAGCCATTCTAGGCCTAGTTTTTTGTTGGAATTAAATTTTCATTTCTTGCTAGTGGTTTTTTTGTTCACATGCGGCATTTTGGCATTGATTTTCCGTTTTTTTTTTCTTTTTTTTCTATTTTTTTAAAAATTGGTTTTCTAAATTCACTCATTGTCCATTCTAGGTTTAGTTTTCTGTTAAGTGAATGAATTTTTTGAATTGTACGTCAGGACTTGTCCTGCTATGTTTTTTTTTAAGATCTGTTCACACATTTTCATGATTTTTGAAGTCAAATTGGAGTAGTGATTTTCGTCACGCCGAAACAGGAAATGGAGCAAAAAAGCGAGTGATTTCTGGCATGAATTTTTTTCGCTCTAATTTTAAAGTAGATTGAGAAAACGGTGTTTGAACAAAAATTCGGTTTCTCGGTAGTGGTTTTTTGTTCACATGCGGCAATTTCACTCTGATTTTTACTGTTTTTTTCGATTTTTCGGATCGGATTTTTTTTCTGAACGGTTTTCCCAATCCATTCGAAGCCATTCTAGGCCTAGTTTTTTGTTGGAATTAAATTTTCATTTCTCGCTAGTGGTTTTTTTGTTCACATGCGGCATTTTGGCATTGATTTTCCGTTTTTTTTTCTATTTTTTTAATAAATGGTTTTCTCAATTCACTCATTGTCCATTCTAGGTTTAGTTTTTCTGTTAAGTGATTGAATTCTTTGAATTGTACGTCAGGACTTGTCCTGCTATGTTTTTTTTAAGATCTGTTCACACATTTTCATGATTTTTGAAGTCAAATTGGAGTAGTGATTTTGGTCACGCCGAAACAGGAAATGGAGCGAAAAAGCGAGTGATTCGCGGCGTGAATTTTTTTCGCTCTAATTTTAAAGTAGATTGAGAAAACGGTGTTTGAACAAAAATTCGGTTTCTCGGTAGTGGTTTTTTCTTCACATGCGGCATTTTGACATTGATTTTCTGTTTTTTTTCTTATTTTTTTCTAATTTTTTTTAAAATGGTTTCCTCAATTCACTCATAGTCCATTCTAGGTTTAGTTTTTCTGATAAGTGAATGAAAATTCTTTGAATTGTACGTCATGACTTGTCCTGCTATGTTTTTTTTTAAGATCTGTTCACACATTTTCATGATTTTTGAAGTCAAATTGGAGTAGTGATTTTGGTCACGCCGAAACAGGAAATGGAGCAAAAAAGCGAGTGATTTCCTGCATGAATTTTTTTCGCTCTAATTTTAAAGTAGATTGAGAAAACGGTCTTTGAACAAAAATTCGGTTTCTTGGTAGTGGTTTTTTGTTCACATGCGGCAATTTCACTCTGATTTTTACTGTTTTTTCGATTTTTCGGATCGGAGTTTTTTTCTGAATGGTTTTCCCAATCCATTCAAAGCCATTCTTGGCCTAGTTTTCTGTTGGAATTAAATTTTCATTTCTTGCTAGTGGTTTTTTTGTTCACATGCGGCATTTTGGCATTGATTTTCCGTTTTTTTTTCTTTTTTTTCTATTTTTTTAAAAATTGGTTTTCTAAATTCACTCATAGTCCATTCTAGGTTTAGTTTTTCTGTTAAGTGAACGAATTTTTTGAATTGTACGTCAGGACTTGTCCTGCTATGTTTTTTTTAATATCTGTTCACACATTTTCATGATTTTTGAAGTCAAATTGGAGTAGTGGTTTTGGTCACGCCGAAACAAGAAATGGAGCGAAAAAGCGAGTGGTTTTGCGGCGTGAAGTTTTTTCAATCTAAATTTAAAGTAGAGTGAGAATACGGTGTTTGAACAAAATTTCGCTTTATCGGTAGTGGTGTTTTGTTCACATGCGGCAATTTCTTTTTGATTTTTACTGTTTTTTCGATTTTTTGGATCGGTTTTTTTTTCTAAATGGTTTTTCCAATCCAATCATAGTCCGTTCTAGGAGGTCTAAATTTCTGTTTAGTCAATGAAATTTCTTTGAATTGTACGTCAGGACTTGTCCTGCTATCTTTTTTTTACTTCGTCGAATAAAAAAATGTTTCGCTTTACCTCATTTTGCCGCTTTTTCAACATTTTGCGTGATATCTTTTTGACTTCTCTAGGCTAGTTTCTCTCTTCTCTCATTCTGCTAAAAAGTGATTTTGAACAGCAGTTGCTCAGCAAAGCAATTCAAAATGAACAGAGTCAGTATAAAAAATTGAAGTCATTAGTAGAAACGGGATAAATCCATAAAGCCCAATTTTAGATGCCCGCTATTTGAACGTCGTTCCTATAAGTCTTAGTCACCATCTCTAATGCTTATTGGTTTTGATAGTAGCCCCTGTAGCCTCTCTCTAAGAAACAGAAGTATTTTATGTTCAACTACGAAATGCCATCAAAATAAATCGGACTTAAAAAATGTTTTTGTACAAAAATCTTTTTTTTTTCAATATCTTCTATTCTTTCAATCCCAATCATGCTTATTGGAATTAACGAAGGCTATTATCCGGCAATCTGCCGGGTATGTTTCATTTTCTTCGTCATTTTGTTTCATTAGTCTTATATTGACGTTTTTAAAAGATATAATTGCAAGCTAAAGTTGTTTTTTATGTTCAAATTGATTCCAAATTTTTTTGCTTAAAATAAAACTTTTTTAGGGCTTGAGGTTGGTTACTGTATGATTTCTAGAGAAAACGAATTGTTATTCAAGATTATGACATCACGAAATATGACACTTTATTTCAGCAAAATATACTGTTTCTCTCAAGTTTTTGGCAAATTCTGGGTTTTTTTGTCTTCAAGAATCTGTGAAACTCCTCTAATATTTGATAATATATTATTGCATGGTTTTTAGTTGCAAGGGAATGGTTAACAAGATATCAAATTAACTAATTTTAGTGCCTTTTCTATGGGAATTTTTAAACATCATTTTCATTTGTCGAGCTACCTTAAGATGCCGTTGAAGTTTTTGAAGGCTTGACGATGTGTTAATGGTTAATTCTTAATCTTAAAGAAAAATAAATTAAATTAATAAGACATTATCACTGGAAACTCCTTTAAAAAATTGCAATAAAGATTATTAAAAAGAATTTTTTCAATTTTTTACAATTTGTTTTCTTTTTTTATCGTTTTTATGGCATTCCTTGTTCTACCCATCTATCATTGCCTCTAATTTCCTAAGAAATTTTTTTACCAAGTTTTCCGTCCTTTTAGTTTTATTTTATGTAAAAAAACCTCGGCCTTCAACTCACTAATCCTATCTGTATATACATCTTGAAGTGTATTGATTATGTTTTTCTCTTGTAATTCGTTTTTCTCAGTTTCTTGTAATTAATTAAACCGTGTTTGTCTATTCGACAGGCTTGTTCAGTTAGTCTGCTCAGCTGTCCAAACTTCTCTTTCATTTCTTAGGATTGTTTTTCAGGACTTGTCTAGGTATGTTTTTTATTTCGTTGTTAAGGCTTTCATAACAAAAGCATGACGTTATAATTACCTAAAATCTGCTTTTTATTAATTTTTACAGACATATTTGACCAAATCACTTGAGAGACGTTTTTTCACACTTAGTTGTTGAACGATTTGTTTTTGTTCTTTCGCATGATTGAATTTTAATCAAACATGAATTGCATGACTCTCCAAACCAACTTATCCACTGTCAATATGATTATCTTTAACTATACTTCTAGGAACTAAGGTCTTCTAGAAAGTGTGTTTCAATCTAAATGAATGAGTTAAGAGCAGCTAATGAATTGTGTATAAACTAAAGAACTACCTTGCAACAGAGTGGCACCCAATTCCACGAGGGCCTAAAATGCCTTTCTATCGAATAGAGCTACTACACTATGCATAAGAGCTGCTACTTTATTGTTTCCATTTTTCACACGCTAAAAATACATTTTTCAAATTTAATATTATACGTTTTGTGGATTTAAAATGTTAATTTGGTCAAATGATATGATATAGTTGGATGTGCGCTTGGTTGTAGTAGAAACTGCAATTTTTTCCTTCAAGGCGTTGCAAGACTAACATTGGTCCCGCAAAATACTTGCAAGATTAGCACAGAAAAATCATACAAACGCAGCTAAAAATGTTTCATTAGCCTAAACAAAACTTGAGAGAATTGAGAAAATAGCCAAATGGCAGGCGTTCCAAGCATGAAGTCCCGGCTTGACCCATAACAGATATAGAGTAGATGGACCTGGGTCGAAGGCAAGAGTTCTGGTGCGACCGAGCTCATAGTCTGGACAAATTGTTGGTCACGCTAATCCGTCTGTCAGACAGCTGAATTGTATCTGTTCCTGGCCCATACCCGAATTCGGTCTTTGGTCTGTTAATATTCGGTCTTTGGTCTGTTTGGCGTAGCCCCTACCCAAGCGTCGGTTTGTCTGGTCTGGCCATTAACCGATCTCTCTGCGTGGCTCAAACTCATTATTGTAGTATTGCTAATTGGATAATTGCCGCCGCAATTATCGATACTACAGAGAGTATAATTATTTAACCGTCGACTTTGTGAACACTTTAGACTTAGTCTAAACTGACGGAATATTAAGAGAGAGCTATGCTGCGTAAATTGCGTTGAGTGAATGAATACATTATTCATAGCCAAATACTGCTGTGTATTATTTAATACACTATGGAGCAGGCCATACCGGCTGATTCACTGCCGCTATTAATACGCGTACTAAGTGAAGGATACTGAAGCTATCCAGGCCGTTCTTCAGCAGCAAGCCTGAAACGAATATATGACTAAAGACGAGTAATAATCGGCTCCACGAATGACCTAGGAATTGATTCGGAGCTAGTCATAAGTCTTGTGATTTTTTAGTCGTGTTGACTCAGTTATAAACACGCACGAGCTTAGAGCTTGCTGCTGAAGGAAATCAGACCAAACTCAACCAGCGCGAACGTAAGACGCTTGAATTTCAACCAAAAAATTTCTCTCTCTCTCTCTCTTCCTCTCACTGCTCTTAGAGCGAAATATCTACTCCTCAGCTAAGAGGGAAATATCAGCAGCGATTGTAAGTCTGCCAATTTTATAGCAAAAATAGAGTTAGAGTAATGTTCACATCCAGCAGTAAGATGGATTCAATTTATTGATTAAGATTAGATATCCCACCATATTTTCAAGTAAGATTTACCCCCTAATTGTGCTCTATCCTTTCTGTCTATTCACTAATTAATCTTTGTATCTAATCAATTTTATTTTCTAGCAAGTAACACATAGATTTGGAAATTAGCAAAGAACATTGTGAGCATATACTGAGACTTATTCTAGCACGTAATTAAGGTCGCTACAATAGAATAGGTTTAGCTCTAGTGTGGTAATTAAGATCAAGCGAATAAAATACCTACCACATCAGAGTTAAAAACTGGTGCGACGAGGAATAAAGAACGTCGGTGGCTCACACATTTAGGGACCTGATGGACTTTTTGTGGCTAGTTTTCCAAACCAAAAACCCAGAGGTCACACAGGTTCTATGGTAGGGCCACATACCGCGCTATCCCAGTACCTGTGTGAGATGTTCTAAGATTCTGAACGTCTCAATTACGACCGACTAAAAGAGACGGGTTCTCCCCACAAAAGAACAGTCCACTGATTTAGTAACTTTGAGCACCGGTTCTTTGCTTCTCAGACCCAAATTTTGACACTGTAGGTTGGTTTTTTAAGCGCACACGTGAGTACATAATTGTGTATCATAAAAAGACGTATTTGTATCCCCCCGCACAAAATTAGACAAGACCGGTCACATTAATGTTACTTTTAGACTAAATAATTGTGTTCAATTTAACCAAATCTTTAATACTGTTAGCATAACGAACTGTACTATCCCCCCTAGTCCTATATACGAGATCATACATCCATATTCATTAATCTAGCTCTCATTTATTGTCCGTAACTTAACCTTAGCGTGTCTTATACATCTTAACTTTTGATTTATCATCTAAATTGTCGAACTTATCATCCTCCAAACCCATAGTATTGCAAAAACAAATTGACCCACATGCAAATAAGCCTAGTCTAACGTTGTTTTGCTTCATTATACATGCATAGTGTACCTTTTAATGTGTCTAAAAGTTAATAAATCAAACTGATAGCTACATATAACGTTGTATTGTTAACCAAACACACCAGCAATCACTATAACGCCTCGATTTAGCCCCTCAATTTCTAAAATTTCGTAGTTTTGAGTTAAACAAAGTTGGTTTTATGAAATTTTAAGCCCGATTTTTCCTATTTTTTGACTAAACTAACAGGAATTAGTGAGAATTCATCCACAAATCAGCCAATTATACACGATGTTTCACTAGAATTGTCCAGAATAGAGTGAAAACTTTCAGATTTTAACAGATTTTTGAAGAATTTGGCCTCGTTTGGTGTAGAAATTTTGTGTTCTTTGCCTAAATTCACCCCAGTTTTGAGAAAATAATTGAATTTTGGTGCAAAATTCAACTAACTTTGACCAGAATAAGCCCAAATTGTTCCCTAAATTTACCAATTTAAGCTCATAAAGCCCTAAAATTCACATAGAAATTTTTTAATTTCTACCTAAAAATTGCCCAAATTTAGGACCAAAGGATCCAAAGTTCCTAAATTTGCCCATTTTTGACCAAACTATTTCAGTTTTTATATAAAATTCATGCAAATTTATCGCTTTTAATCCAAAATTTGCCTAAAATTAACCAATAATTAACTATATTTAGTAAATTTTAACTACAATTTTTGCTTTTAAACACAAAATCGAAAAAATTACAACCCGAAACTATTAGATTTGACCCAAATTATTGACATATAAGCCAAAAATTGTCAAAAAATTGTCAACTTTAGTCAAAATTTTCCCGATTTTGCCCTGTTTCATTAAGAAAACACTCGCTTTTGGTAAAAGATTGTCAAAATTTGCAAAAATTTTTCGAAAATCCGCCTATATTGATCTGGTAATTCATCAAAATTGACCCAAATTTGTCACTTTTTGACCAAAAATGACCCAAAACTCACCCAGGTAATCCAAAAATTGCCCGGAACTTGTGAAAAATTACCCAAATTGAAACACAAAAAGTGAAAAATATCTCATTTTGGATACAAATTAGCGGTACAAATCCCAAAATTGGTCTCAAAATTCCAAATAATTTCCTGAAATTCGCCGATAATCCTGAAGTATGAGTAAACATTCGAACACAGAGACAAGAAAATAGCTATTGAAGACTATTAACGCCTGTTTTAAGTTAATATACTAATAGAAATATAGCGTTTTGTCCAAGACTAACCACCAAAACGGCAAACTTAAAGGAAATAACACGACCTTTTCGTGCAACCTTTTTAAGTAAACGTTCCTTTTACTGGTATTTTGTGATATTTAAGTTTCTCCTTCGTTTTTCTGAACCATATATTCGATTGAACTTGTTGGGTTACGTATAATTTTGCATACAAATTCACTTCAACGAATTTAAATTTCCAGTTTTTGCAAAAAGTTTATGGAATACCTAATAGGAGACAAACAAATAAGTATTAAGGATAACTCAGCAGACTTTAGAGTGCTCAAATACGTCACCGACGTTGAACAATCATACGTGACAATAGTCTATCGTATCAAAAGAACGAAAACTGTCGGACAAGTAACCATATTTAAAACTGAAAATACCTCCTTAGATTATTTGTTCAACAAACTTAATAAACGTGGCTCAATCATCGATTTACAATGTATGTACGCTCAACCACAAGCTTCCAATAAATGAGTGAAAGCAGCCAAAATCTGAAACTAGTTCCCTTGCCAGATAATAAGCTCTATAAGTTTGAAAACATTTGCATGTTTTCACCCACATTGCCCAACTTTATTAAAGAAATAATCCAAAAAGAAAGAGTTTATTGTGTTCTAATAAGGAAGTCTGATAGCGATAATCAAATCATTTCCTATCGAGTCAGAGTATATAGGCCAATACTAACAACAGCCTTCTCTGAAAGCAATCAAAAATCAAAATTTAGTCACGAAGTAAAATATTTCTGGATAGAATATCGGCTAACAGAAGATGGTTGCTATCAACGAATGAACAAATGCCTATAATTATTTAATATCAAATATTTTTGTATAAAATAAAGTGAAAAACAAAACAAAAAACTTTTTTTTCTTTTTATTGTTTTATAACCTAGCTTATGGATATTAGTACAAAGCACCTAAATGTAACCATTTTGTGCGACGATAAAGTTGCAAAAGTTAAAAAGTACACATTAAATAACGATAAACAATCTCTGATTATTTATTATAAGTTTGTTAACGATCCGCGCCTACACTGTTTTAAAACATATGCAAGTTCTAATCCTGATTTTTACAAAACTTTGAAAGCTTTGCACACGCCCAATAGTTATATTGAACTCTAGTTCACTAAAACTTTACCTAAATTTGTAACTAATACTGTCTAAAATTACACCTTTTTAGCGCAAAAGTTGAATTCAATGAATATTGACGCTAACTTCTTGAATATTATTATCAAACTTGGTCAGAATACAGGCAAAGTTACTAGTTATAAATTAGATAAGAAAAAGCAATATATGTACATTTTCATTAATTTTGATAACATTCCAGGACTAGCTTGTTACATAACACATGCGGAAAACAACCCAAAGTTTAACCAAATTTTAGACGCACTGCGTACCCCAAATAGCGTTTTTGAGATAAGACCATTTGTTTAAGCAAATTGTCTGAATATTTTCTAAATTCTATTAAAAATTGTTTGACCTTTTCATAGCTTCAAATTCTTTTGATTAGACTTTTATATTGCTTCTTTCGTTTATCGTATCTTTTTCATATAAAAACTTAGTAATAGTTCAACAAAAACCCTAAAACAAAAATGGCTAACATCGTAGCATACCCAGACAATTCTCTGAAAAAATTTACAAGCTTAGACCCAAGTGAGGACGTAGCAGATTTTCTAAGTCTAATAGAGAGAAAAATAGAGTTTTCATTAGGAATTAGACCAGGACAAGGAGATGCACAAAATGCATATGACGCACGTATAAAAGCATTATTTGGCTCAGTCTTAAGAGGACCAGCAGCCCAATGGTTCGATTCCTTGCCCGCAGCGGAACCATGGGATGATGTTAGGACAGGTTTCCTAAATAGATTCACAGACGAGAAAAACAAGTATAGAAAACGAATTGAGGTAAAAAACATTCGTAGACAACCAGATGAATTAATCAAAAGTTACGTACACAGACTAACAAAAGCAGTGGAAAAGGGATGGCCAGACCCATTCACAGATGCTCAAAAGCAAACTAAGTGAATGGAATTTTTTGTAAGAGGACTAACTCCTCCAGCACTTAAACAAAAAGCGCATCAATATTTGATAGAAACACCTAACGCAACATGGGAACAACTTAGAAATCAAATTAGCACTAAAAACTTAAGTTTTGCAGTAAGTAGTGATTTCACAGGCACAGCATCTAGCAGCATAGACAACAAAATGGAGATAGATGATATAAAAGACCAGCTCCAAGAATTAGCAAGTTTAATGAAAAACAACAGAATTAGCGCAGCCTACAACCCAAACGAGCCTAGAAATAAACAAAATCACACACGATTTTGTAAATTTTGCAGAATGTCAGGTCACACAATAGCATATTGCTATGCAAACAGAGACTTTAAAGAACAAAACAGACAGCAACCACAGCAAAGAGATAAGTTCAGAGATAACTATCAAAGCTATAGAGGACGTCGTCCAACAGAAGATAGTTATGATAGAAATCAGAACAGATACAGACAAGACACTAGACCACGTAACAGTTACTACAACCAAGACAATCGCAGACAATACTCTCCTCATCCTAGACTTGAGAACAATAACTTCAGAAATCGCTCACAAAACTTTGAGAATCGAGATCGACGCTATAATAGCAGATCCAACGATCGTAGACCCCAGGACTATAGGAACTATTCCAGGGAACGACAATATGATCGAAACGATTCCCGAACAAGGTATCGTGAGTCAAGCAGTCCAAGACAGGATTATAGAAGAAGTAACAGTTCTAATCAGAATTCTAGAGATAACAGTAGAGACCGTAACTCAAACAGAGTTCAATTCAGAGAAAATAAAGTTAATGGATTCTTTGTGGACAATCAACAAGATAAAATTAATTTAAACTAGACGAGTCTCCGTACAAAAATAAAAAGACAAACATTTTTATTAACTTGTACATTCACGCCGTTGGAGACAGTAATAAACATAACGGTTTCGAATCGCAGTTTCTAGTTGACACAGGAGCAACGTGTTCCTTAATAAACTTTGATTTTCTACAAGAACTTAAGTCACTGATTGATGTTAAACTAATTGAGTCAAAACAGAAAACAATTGCAGTCAACGGTGAACGATTAAAATTGTTAGGCTACATTCATGTCCCCATTTCATTTGACATTGAAGGAAATTATTACACAGATCTCAAAACATGGGTTTCAGAGAAAAACGGTTGCGATTTAAACATCCTAGGAATGGACTTTTTGAATTTTGCAACAAAATCAATTGAGTTCACAACTCCAAAAATGAACTTAAAAATTTATCCAAACGTCTCAATCACGCTCTCAAAATATCAAACAAAAAGTTATCCTTTTGTAAGTAAGTTTGATAAAATTGTACTTAACAGACCTTTCGAACTAGCACCGAAATCTAGCAGAGTACTAACAATTACACCATCAAACCAATTTTTCAAACAAGGAACATCATTTATAATTGACAATCGACTCCAGGACAAAGGTATTTACACATACAACGTCTATTGTGTTAGAAAAGAAAAAGAGTTGCCAATAATGCTAAATAACCCTGGTGATCGTAAAGTAACAATAGATAAAGGTTCAATAGGATACACTTTGGAAGAAATTTGTCAAAAAACATAAAAGTACACACTGATTGATAACGTCGCGTTCTTAGATGTCTTAACAGAAACTGAAACAGATTTCAATCACATCTTTCATGTGACTGAAAAAGTTGAAAAACCCAATTCAGACTATAGAAAATCCGAAATTAGACAAAACAGGTATTAGACAAAAGTTGAAAAAAGCTCAGAAAAAGGTTCAAGAAAAAGAATTTGCAGACCACAATGAAATAGAAACAGATTTTAGTCAAGATCTAAAAGACTTAAAACCAAAAGCAACAATAGAAGGTGAAATTCGACAACAACAAATACCACCAGAAAAATTGGAAATGTTTAGTAAATCAGACTGCGAGTTTCTCAAAAAATTTGACTTCACTCAATCTGACATTAATGATGCACAATTACTAGATCTCATGAAACTTCTTAACAGAGACAAGGACGTCTACTCTCAGCACAAGTATGACGTTGGCAAAATAAAGCAAAAATTTCACGTAAAACTTCTACCAAATTCAACCTTGACTAAGCAAAGACCATCACGAGTGCCATTGCACCATCAGGAAAAACTTGAAATTTTGCTAGATCAGCTTTGTAAAACAGGAATAATTCGAGAAATGGGAGACGACACTGAAATGGGATCGTCATTTATTAATCCGGTTATCATCCTTCCAAAGGGAAACATAGTGAAACTAGTAATAGACGCTAGATATCTATATTCAATAACAGACCTAAGTAAGTATTCATGGCCTCTAGAACTCATAGGTTCTTTATTGACTAGACTAAACGGAAACAACTTCACTACAAGTGATTTATGTTCTGCATATAATCAAGTCCCTCTAACGGAGGAAACACAACAACTGACGAGTTTCGTAATAGGTTCAAAACAATACACGTTTCAACGTGGTTTTTACGGACTTTGCGGACTACCAAACTTTTTCAGTAGGATAATGACAATCCACTTTGCACCTTTAATAAAATCTAGACAAGCCGTAACTTATATTGACAACACAATCATGCAAGCTCAGACAGCTGAAGAGATGTACTCAATAATAAAAAAGTACCACCTCTTGCTACGCAAAGCAGGACTGAAAGCTCAGCCTGAGAAAACGAAATTCTTTTTGCGCAAAGTACAATTCTTAGGACATGTAGTAGGAAAAGACGGAATTCAACCAGTAAAAAAAAGGGTTGAAGATCTGAAAGCCTTAAAAACACCTGAGAATAAGCGAGATGTAATGCGAGTCCTAGGTTGTATAGGATTTTACAGCATGTACATAAAAAATCTGCATGTAGACAGTAAGCCATTTTACGATCTCATAAAAACTGAAACCACATTTCACT
Organism: Convolutriloba macropyga; assembly: GCF_964194025.1. Lineage (NCBI taxonomy): Eukaryota > Metazoa > Xenacoelomorpha > Acoela > Convolutidae > Convolutriloba > Convolutriloba macropyga. Next base: position 9,084 of record NW_027453724.1, on the reverse strand, counting down.
GGACAGATGAACACGAAAAGGTGTTCAGAGAAATTAAGGATCGTATAAGTCAAGATACAGTCTTAGCAATTCCTGACACCAGATACCCCTTCCATGTTCATGTAGATGCCTCATCAATTGGTGTTGGTTCAATTTTAGTCCAAAAATTTCCTACCGGAAAACGGATAATTTCGTTTAATTCTCGAATTTACATAAAAGATGAGCAAAAAATGAGTACAACAGCCAGAGAACTTTGTGGTGTAATTTCTGCTCTACAAACATGAGCATTACATAATAGGTTCCCCACATCCAGTGTATCTCTACACAGACCACAAGCCCCTACTGTATCTTTGGGGACGTAGAGGAAAATTATCTCATCGATTTTTCCGCTATCAACTTGTCATTTCACAATTCCAAAACTTGAAAATAATCTGGACAGAAGGCAAAAACCTAGCCTTTCCAGACATTCTTAGTAGAAACGTCTCGATAAAAGAGTTAGACAAGTATCAACTGAAGCACAAAAAAATCCCGAAAGACATTAAATTTTATGACGAGTCAGGCAACGAAGAAAAATACTTCGTGTTGCATGACAATGAAAAAGGACAGAAAAACGATTGCTACCCCATTCTAAAGCAAACTTTTCAAGGTGTTCAAAAATTGAATTTTGAAAATGAACAATTTTTTCAGACAAACTATAAACCCAGTGATCGAATTTGTTCAACTTCGGACATATCAGAATCCTTCTTGAAAGGAAATGCAATAAATCACTATCGTGGAAAATTCCCACTAAAAGAGCCAATCCTAAGCGAACAAGACGACAGTGAAAACTACTACTCTGACTTGTCTTTAGAATTTGATGATAATTTAGAAAAAGAAAAAGAGCAATTTGAAAAAAAATTTCTACAACAGAAGACGACCCTTTGCTAAATTCTGTTGAATTGTCAGATTTAGAAATAGATGACATGAGTCTTGAGCAAGAGATTGGAGCAAGCAAAACAAATTTTGATAGAATAGCAAGTGTTCGACTACCAAAACCAATTTGTGAAAATAACGAAATTTCAGATGGAAAAGAACTCATTGAGAAATTATCTAGTTTTGCTAAAGATATTGACTTGAACATAACAGCAATAAGCCAGGAACAATTCAAAGACCCAGTTATTCAGACTGTAAGACAACTTTTTGAATCAGGAAAAAAAGATGAGAAATATGTAAAATTCCGACAATCAAAAGCCATGAAAACGTACTTGAATAATTTTGAAAATTTTGCCTAATTGGAAACATTTTATGTATTAAACAACCAACTGAAGATCCAAATATTCAAAACTTCAAAATATGCGCACCATTATCCCTCTTCTTAAAAATTTTTGAGTTAGCTCACCAAGATTCGCTTTCTGGACCCTCTGGAAAAGATAAAACATTGTCAAGCATAAAACGCTTTTTCTATTGGCCAGGTTTATATAAATGGGTTTCTCAATTAATAGCGAATTGTTTAGACTGTCAAAAAAATAAACAAAAACGCAAAGACTTAATTGAAGCACCACTTGAAAAATGGACAGAAACTGTACCTTTCCCCTTCCACACGGTACATATAGATCACAAAGGTCCAATAAATCCACCATCGAACGGAAATAAACATTGCTTAGTAGTAATTGATTCCTTTTCTCGTTACATCCAAGTTTACCCAGTTCCATCAACATCAGCAAGTGAAACAATATCAGCACTTGAGAAATTTTTTCGTACTTTTGGTATACCACAAAAACTTGTGTATGATAAAGGATCAGCCTTTATGAACGAGGAGTTCACAAGTTGGACTCATGAACTTGAAATTACGCATGCTCCTAGAACAGCATACTCTCCCTGGACCAACGGAAAAGTTGAGATCCAAAACAAACATCTTGGCACACATTTCCGAATCTTTTTTGAACAAGCTAATCGTAATTGGAGTGACTTAGCACCAAAGTTCGCGTTTGCTCATAACACAACAGCAAACACTAGTACAGGATTAACACCCTACGAAATCGTTTTTGGCCAAAAGCCCCAAATTCCCCTTTTTCTGAAATTAGGATTATTATGGTCTTCCGATTTAACTTGTAATTCAGAATTTTGAAAAGATTTACCACTCCACAAGCATTCAGAACAAAGTAGCAACAACGATCAAATAGATAAACTACTAAAACCAAAACTAAGTAGTTCATTGCTTGCTCGCGAAAATCAATTCAAACAAATATACAAAACTGCATACAACAGAAGCCTAGAAGTTAACTCCAAAGCACATCAAAACAGAAACAAACATAAACTAGGTAAGCCTTTAGACGTAGAACAACCAGTGTTAACGGAAAACCACTCATTCAAGGACGGAAAATCCAAAAAGTTACATGAACTAAGATCAGGACCGTATGAAGTCACAAAAAAATGACAAATGTAAATTACGAAATAGAACTTGTTTCAAACAAAACTGTCAAAAAAGTTGCCCATAGAAACCATCTAATTGAGTACTTCCCAATCGAAAACGCAATTTCAGAATTAGTTGTTGACTATGGTTTAAGGAATGAAAACTTCCAACCATTCTACAAAAATATAATGAATAAACAAGTTGAAAAACTTAATAAGCCAGTGGATGAATTTTCCTTTCAACAACCCTATACTGAAACTGAATTTTTCCCAGTGGACAATTTTACAAGTAATACGGATAACATACAAAATGAAAATAATCATGAAAAAACATTTGAAGATAACAATACCACAATAACAAAACCTGATTCAGGATTTCAAGAAGGTTTTTCAACTACGTTTGTAGATAACACACAAACACCTGATAACCGTAGTCGTAGTAGGACTAGAAGTTCTACCCCATATCCCGAAACACGTATTCGTTTTGCAGATCCACCTGACATTAGAGTCAGCCCTGTTAGAACCCAAACCCGTGTACAATCACCCGAAGCAAACCCAACTCCCTCGGATGATCAACGTTCGTCTCGAATCGATCGTCGAATTTCGGGACGATTGAAAAAACTTACTACTCGCTATCAAGCGGGATTTACTTAAATCTTACTTTATATCTTTACTTTAAAGGTTCAAATCATCGGAAAATTAACTTCCGAAACCTTTTCTCTTACTTCTTCCAGACTTACTCTTAGCTCTCTCACGCTAAAAAAAAACAAAAACTCAGTCAATCACTAAAAAAATAAAGTTATTATGAAAAACAATAACTTCCTTTATAAATATTTAACTGTTTTGTTTGTCTTTACTGTTGTATCTTTTTGTAGACCCTCAGTTAGAAATGAGTTGGATGACATCTCCCCTACGTTAAAAGTTGTTCATTATGACTGTTCAAAATTGAAAGAAAGCAAAATGTATGCTTTAAATCAAGTAGCTCAATGCAACATTGAACCGGAAAATATTAAAGTTGCACCTGCAACGGTGACACTGTATCAAAGATCATACAGAACAAAAGTAGAGGCAGTCATGTGTCGAGTAAAATCGCATGCTTTAAGATGGCACTGTGGATTTTTATCGCACTCTTCTTTAGCATATGACCAAATTTCTCTTACAACTGACGTCATAGTAACGCCAGAAGAATGCAGACGTGCAAACAAAACAGAAAAAATTGCAATAACAGAGTACGATAGAACTTTTAAGCTAGACATTTCAAATGAAGTTTTAAAACACCAATACACACACGGTGGTCTGAATGAGGACGACCACTTAGAAGATAACACAGATTGCTCTGCGTCAGGAGAAGTAAAACTTTATTCCTTTGAAACACAAATGCAAAGAGTTGAACTCGAAATTGATCAGGAAACAAAATCAGTTTTTACCCCATTAGGATTAAAACTTCCATGCGAACTAAAGGAAGGAGGTTGTGAAACAACATCACTAGACCCCTTCGCTTACTCATGCGATGTGCCAGAAAATTGCATTGTTACAAAACTTTTCACTCAAGTCGCAAAAATGATAAAGTTCACAAACGAACCAGATCCACCACAATACTACATCATAAGTACGCACGACATGCAAATTGATGTTTATCGTTTGCAAAACAACATGAAAATAGACCACACGCGAGACATAAAACTGAGGATAAATAATGAAAGAACTTATATTTGTGGAAAGCCTACTCCTTTGTTTATTACAAACTTTGATGATTTATTTGTTTCCTTCACAGGCGGATTTGATATGAATACGGGAAAAACCGTAATTTCGAAAAATAGTGTTAATTATTACAAAATACAAGTCGGCACCGACAACAAAATAAGGGTGAACGGTTTTTACGGGACACCTAAAAACGAGCTAGTTGGTAGCCAACATTTTGGAAATCATAAAAAAATTCTTGAAAACGTCGGAAAAGACACTATCGATTATGATGCTCATATGCGTATGAAAATTAGTTTCATGATGTATAAGGTCTATCGTGATTTGGAACAGTCTGACTTCCTTATTTTACAAAATATGTGCGAGCTCAGACGCACTCAAATCCAAATGATCAATGCATTGTCTTACGAAAACAATAGACTGGCCGGATACATGTTAACCGGAAATCGTTCAATGTTTTTAGAAATTGAAGGTGTTATAGGTTTTCTGTATCCGTGTCCAAAGAAAATTTCACCGCTTAAAGTACTTGATCGCTGTTACGACCGTATTCCGATCTTTTATGACGGAAAAACTATGTTTGTTAATCCTATTACGCGCCAAACATTTCCATTTGCAAATGAAATAGACTGTACAGATACTTTCAAAAATTTGTTTCAACTTGATTTAGATAATAATAATTCTTGGTATCAGTTGTTGCCGGCGCCAGTTCCTTTTAAACCGCCCGCTGTTTTTGCTCCACAACAAATTGGTTATATTCAAAAAATCCCAGACTATGATTCTCGTCGTGCAAGTATTTACACTGTAAACCAGTTGAAAGATTTTTGGAGAACAAATTTACACAAATCTGCATCTAATTCAGTTTTGAAAAAGACTTCTCGAACAGTGCTTCAAAACGCACATGTAGACAATAGTCAACGCGATATCTATCGCGCCGCAGGCCTCAATAATCGACTATACTTAGATTCAATGTTGTCACCATCTTTTTTCCTTGATCTCTTTAAGAGTACTTTTGGAGAAATTGGCTATTACATAGAAAGAGCCGGAATTTTATTTGCATGTTTCATGTTGATCAAGTTGTTGATCGATGTCGTAATTTTTATTTTAAGAGCTTTCGAGATACAAAAACTGTCGAAAAACACTATTGGTTTTTGGAAAACATTACTAGGAGCCTCGTACAATTTGTTTCTACTTTCCACTGTAACATCAATTTATCAAACACCTAAAGATGATGAAAACTCTGATAACAATACAAACAATGAACCAAACAGAAGTCGATACCTCAAGCATACACCAGATAATAACATCTATTACGACAACAGTCAAATTGAATTGTCACCACTCACTGCCCCTGAAGTGGCATCACCTCTTATGCCAGAAACACCACTTCTTTACCCTAAAGTTCCTACTGAGCAAGAAGTAAATGCAATTGCTCCCCCATAATTCAGTCATCCAATTTGTTTTTTATACTTAATTTATCACACTTAATCAACTCTTATTAGTCTAACTTAACTGTTTCAGCATTATGATTTGAGATGCAAAACTTTAATGATCTTTTTGTATCCGAGTACCATAAAGGTTTATTTATTAAGTTTCACGAATTTTATGGAGATATATATTACTCTTTTACACCTGCTTATGAAAATTTAGTGCATTTAAAAGTTAGCGCACCAAAATTTTCTGACTTAGTAGACATAATAAATTATTCAGACCACGAAAAATTTTATACTCTTAAGGAATTTTAACTTGATTGTGAATATGGTCTACTCGATTTAGGAAGCAACATCCACTTTCTTCTATAAAATGAGGCCCCTCGATCTTCAGTAGTCCCTTCGGGAACTGAATAATTTATTGGCTATTTTATACGTTTTAACAAATTTTGCCTTATTTCTTAAAAGTTTCAGAGATTCAAACGTATTCACAGTACATTGCAAACACTTCGGAATCTATCAGCACGAGAGTATCGTTTTGGAATGTACTTTTACTATCAAGGCAGTTTAGTAAGACCTTATCAGATTAATCGATCTTTTACTATCCATTTCCCTATCAAGTAACCCCCACTCTAGAAGTTTTGTTTGATTTTGTAGACTCTTGGGACGAAGGTTCGATAACAATACCAGCTTTTTCCCCCTATTGGAACTTTTTTTTGATGCTTTCAGAGCAAAATTTAGATCAGATCCCCATTGATATCTCCTACTGGTAATGATTAACATACAGAATAGATCCCTTACCCTTAAATTAAATAACATAAAATATATTATCCTTGGATTATCCACCATCCATAACTCCTTCATAATTTACATTCGACAATCCCACAGTATTTTAAATCACTATATAAATTTAAAAATTAGTTACCCCCAGATACTCGAAATAGCCCTATTCTTATCTTTTTATTCAAACGCTGAATTAACAATTAAGTACCCTCTTTGCTTATTTTAAATCATGTTTTTCCTCTTAAACCAAGAATTAGTTGAAATTTGTAGTTTCGTGAAAACCTTCGAAACTGAACCTTCCCTTCAAGCATTTATTTTAGTAAACCTGAAGAACGTCACAAACCAGAAAAAATCAACCCTCTCAGTCTACCCCACTTCAGTTTACTGGAACTATTTCCTTTACCTACTCGAAAACGAATCCAAATGTGCTAGAAATATCTCAACAGAAACCAATAAATTAATATAATTATGATCTTTCACCTAAACCAGCATTTAGTCAGAATAACTGACATTAAACGTTCCTTTATAGAGACTGATAACTATACCTCCCCTTCCTTAATAATTTTTTTATGTTAATATTGATACCCAACAAAGTTTAACGAAGACCCTAACTCCCCTCTCACCCCATTGGAATTTCTTTTTGAAAATCGAAAAATCGCTCTTATTGAAATTAGATCAATTAAATCTCCCAAACAACTTCAATAACGAAACAATTTATCCATCTCGAGATTTTTAAAATGGGAAATTGTTTATCCTTCAGAATAGTTTTTCCCCTCCAGAACTCATCACGCCCCCCTATTGTCGAATATCGTGATGAATGTCCCATTTGTTTAAGAATTACTTCATGCTGGAAAAAATTGCACCCTTCCGACGGAGACCAACCCCCTCATCTAGTTTGCACTGATTGCAGAACTAACCTACTCAAACACTCCTCCCAACCAAACTGCCCCCTTTGCCTGTGCCACATTTATACGATCTCTCTTAGTTTTTATTATCGATGTTTTTGCTGCAACCAAATAAAGAAATGTGTCACCTCCTCCACTCACCCGCACATAAAATGTCACCAGAACCTTGGACATTTTGTGTGTAACCCCTGTGCCCAAGAGAAACATAATTGCCCCATTTGTTTGAAGAAGATCAACCCCCACGACGTTTGGGCGGAAAGTTCTTAGTAATGCACCCCATTTTCGTCCCAATCCTTATTCTCTTCTTATTCATCATCGCCCTCTCTGTTGGCCTCCTCATAGAAGTTCTCCTCCTTCTCCTCATCTAACGACCCTTCATCACCAGCAGGTATATACTGCAACACAAAACAAAAAACCCAGCTGCGCGGGTCGTCGCACGGAGGGGAGCCACGAGGTCCGAAACCCGATTTTAGTCAGTTAAATCTGACACAATCTGATTCAAAGCTTTAAACAAATAATTTTTTGGTTAATGGGATAATCCGATTTTCAAAAACGGAGATTGTTTTCCATATTTCAATTCTTTCGAATTTTTCTTTTCTTTCTTTCCACCCCGGTGGGAGCTTCGCAAAAATTGATTCTGCACATAATGTGTGATTGTATTCCTGTACTCTAAGAGTATGATTTTGTTGGTACGTTAAGAAGTACGATTGTTTTCTTTTCAGCACAGCTAGATTTCGTTTTAACCTTTCTGTGTAAGTGTATTTATATTTATGTTTGACAAGATGTCCAAAAGATCCTACCAGACCGCAACCCCCACATTGCCAGAGGAGCAGTATGACCCGTTGACCAACTGGATGGCAGATCTTCTACCTCTAACAAAGAAGCCTAGAGTGATCCACCCACGTCAACGTGGCCTTACTCACAAAAAACTTCAACAACAATATCAACAACAGCGCCAAGAACCCCAACAACATCAACAGCAGCCTCCAAATTCAAACGCGTCTATTTCTCTCACTAAACATCTCCTCAATGATGGGTTACCAAAAGGCAACAATTTTCCGTTAAAATCCAGACGACTCGAAATGCAGTTCGAAAGAGAGATGTTCCCACTGATAGAAAACCCACAGTTCATCACTTCGCTGGACTATTCACTAAAACCTGAATTCAATCAGTGGCGAATTGATGACACCGCAGTAATTCAGAACTTGGCAACCCAAGAAAGAATCGTAGTACCAACTGAAGTGTTGACAATCCAAACAAAGTTTTGCCTAGTTCAATCATTGAACGAATGGAGGCTTAGAGCTAGGAACGTCAGCGAACGAACATATGAAGTCGAGAACAAAATGCTGAAAGTTCGCTCAACTTTCCCCTTCGAGCATCTCACAGCCTTCCCAAAACCGGAAAATAATCTCTCCGAGGACAAACCTAGTTGTGGAAACGACCTTGCTGTCGAAAACTCTGAGTTTCGAAAAAAGCTATGGGAGTCAGAAAATGCTCTGATGGACTTACAGTCCAAAATGAGCAGAATGGAAATCTCGGCACAAACAACAGTGGACGAGAAGGAGCAACTGCGGAAAAAATTGCTAATTTCTTCTCAGACTGTTAAAATCAGAGACCAGCAACAGTCAGACCTCCTATATAAATGTAAAACTCTGATTGAGGCGAACAAGCTGATGGCTGAAGAATTAAAGAAACTAAGATATGAACAAAAAAAGGCCCTCAGCAAATGAATTTCACCACTTGAACATATTGAATTTGTACTTTGTAAGTTTTATCTCTGAAAGTTTATTGTCACTTTTTTTAATCCAATATTGAACCTCTTAATAACTAGTACACTTTGTACGCACCTTTACATTTCTTGTGTTGTTGTGCAATATGTAAACTGCAAGTATGCTTAA